>NC_081541.1:29511722-29523604 GCF_901000735.1 Corylus avellana | reverse complement strand
AATGAAAACAGCAATGAATAATTTAGCAACTTGAAAAGCTGTAAAACTTTGCTCTTGGAAGTCTATAAAGCTTATACATAATATACACATATTTTCTTCAGTCATACAGCATGATGAATACATTACACAGTAAATTCTCAAGCACAGAACCTCTGGGACCCAAATCTTCTGTAACACAAGATAAGGTTTTCAAACCAAAGAATTGAAATTGTTTCTCAATATTCATTAAAAATAAAAAATAAAAATTGTTTCTCAAAGCTTCATCACTAATTTTCTTCTGGCTTTCCTGCACAGCAAGCCGATGTGCCAAGTCAGTATACAGGACTGCAAGTTTAGAAGCTACAGCTTGATAATCATAAAAATAAAGAGGTCTTTTGGATGTTAATAAAGAAAGCTTTTGTGCCCCAATTGTGTTCAGAGTTTGAATAAAATCATTATTGAAGGATATTAACTGTAAGACGTGTAAGTCATCTCTGCTGTGAGCAACCAGGACCCCCAGATTGAACCTTTGCTCAAATTCAGATTGTGTTGTATTTGCCTTCCAATTCTGTCATTGCCCTTTTCCATTAAAGCAACAAATTCACGATAATCGATCCTTCCGTCCTAAAACAACAAATATACAAAAGAACATCTGAGATTGGTCAACAAACTAAGAGCTCAAATAGATATAAAAAAGGAAATACATATTATTTGTAAGCTTTGACAAGCCATTCAAATTGTATTTGTTCAGGTTTAAAATTATATTAGAGTGCATGAACTTTTGTTGACAAAAGGTTCTCTGCTTAAAGAGAACAAAATGACTTACATTATCTTGATCCACATTTCTGATTGTATCTTCAATATCTTCAAGAGAAATACCACTCATGCTATGTTCTTCACAAGCCTGCTGGAGATCATCAATTGTAATGTAACCATTTCCATCCTTGTCAAAGTATTGAAATGCTGCAATAAGAAGTTCCCTGCCTTCTAGTTTGTTAAGAGGAATTGTTGCAGCTATAAATTTCCCATAGTTGATAGTCCCACTGTCGTCAACATCAACCTACACAGCTAAAATAACCCACATAAATAGAAAATAAGAAACCCACAAAACAATATTATAAGCACAATAATCCAATACAGCAATATCAACCATATATTACAATTTAATGTTTCTGTCCAATGTCCACCGATTTGCTGTTATGATAAAGGAAGAGACATCATAACTTCTTGAATTTCCCAATAAACTTTCAGACAATGCAAACATTATTGATTTCTAACCATGCAAATTTCCAATCAAAAGGCGCATTAAGTATGTTATGCAGAAATTGAGGGAGTCGACGTTCATCAAAAGTGGTACATACTTTGCACAAGTCTCCACCTTCAGAAAACCCCAACTAATATTAAAGAAGAACGTGACAAATAAGATACCTCAGCTCTAGTGCTACAATCACAAGTGCATACCATTAATGGAATGTGATTTTCAGGATCAACTTTAACCAAAGAATGATTTTCCAAGTCCCTCATCTAACATGACATCACCAACTTAATTGTCAATATAAATTACGAAATGATTATCCGAAACATAGAATTGATGTGGATTCCAATATCCTAAATTCAGCCGCAGACATGCAATATATCGGAACACAAATGAAACGATAGCATAGATACATTCAAGTTATGGACATAGGTCAACTAATTGAAACAAAAACAGAACTATTGAATCAAGAAGAAGAAAAAGAAGATGATGATGAAGAAGAAGACAAAGAAAATGAACAAAAAGAATTAGATGATGATGAAATACAAAACAAAGGCAATAAACAGATCACACAAGTATTAGCTATGAAACGAACTTCTTACGGCTTCCATGAGATGAAGTATTTCTGAATTCCTCAAGATAGAGCCATATCTTCGCAAACCAGCTTTCAGTTTATCAAATGTAATTTCACCACTGTTATCAGTATCCATCGCCTTAAAAATTTCTCTCAAACCGGCAAGCTCCTCCTCAGGAAGGCTTTCAGCTATTACCTGATAGCACAAAACAGAGACAAAAAAGTTCTGTCAATATGAATACTAGATTTGGTATTTAAAAAGAGCATGGAAAAACTCAACATCAAACATCAGTATGCTTTTCAAATAAACAGCTAAATTGGTGCAATCCTGTATCTAAAAGTGTACACACACAGCTAGCACACTCGGTGTGTGTGTGTGTTTTGTCCTTAATTATATTTTTATTCCCGAGTCATGCACCTGTACTTACCCATAAAGCCATCTTCTTTAACTTCTTCATTTCAGAGAACCGTTTTATACGAGAAAGTACAACTGGATCCGGTGCTCTATCAGGAGCAACTCCATCTTGACATATCCAAGGATGGCCTAAACAAACGCTTAAGAGAGATAAATCTCAATTCATCATGAAATTAGTTCAGATAACAAGTAAATGCAACCAGGCGCTTAAGAGAGATAAATCTCAATTCATCATGAAATTAGTTTAGATAACAAGTAAATGCAACCAGGTAGCAAACTACATTATTCTAATCTTTCAAAACTAGGAAAACTCTGAATCAGATGAAAGAAACATATTACAAATACCTATTCAAAAGCAGTAAGATGTAAATAAAAACAATAAATCACATATACTTGATTCAAACATATTACAAATACCTTATACAGTTCATTCAAACAGACTAAGGTTGCATTTATAAGTCTTTAAACATTGATTGCATAGTAGATCAACCTGCAAATCTACTTTACAAGGTCTAAAGTTCGCATAACACTGGAAAACACCCAAAATGTAGTGCCTCAGCAGCTTATACATTTTTTACAAAATGATGGTAATGCCTAGTAGTCATGCAGGATGTAATAGCAACATGGAAACACACATCAACAAAGGAAAAAATATCAGTTTAATGCATTCAGTCTACATTAGATTTCCAAATAATAGGGCAAGATCATGAAGAAAATGACAGAAAGGTTAAACATACATACAACTTCATGAGCAGTCAAACGTTCTGAAGGTTGAGAACATAACATTTTCCGGATTAGGTCCTTTGCACTGACAGATACACTAGGCCATGGGTTTGATTCTAAGTCAATATCTCCCATCAACACCACATCAAATATTCCCTGCTGTGTTTCTGAATTACAAAAAGATAAAGCCTTCAGCAAACACACACAAAATGAAATTTTCACTCGTTGGGGTAATATACCAAATCACACATACCTGCCCAAAATGGCGGCACATCACTTAGCAATATATACAGTATGACCCCTGCTGACCGTATGTCTGCTTCTGGCCCATAATGCCCATGGAGTACCTAGGGAGCGATGTAGCATGCGCTTGGAACCGTATAACAAGCACTTGGAGTCATATTCATGAAAACTTGGCCCTACAAATGAAGTGTTAGACTCAATAAAATTGTCTACAAGCAGGAAGCAGCAGCAATAACTTCACAAATTGACAATAAGTATCTTGTTAAGTCACCTGGTTTGAAGAAAGCAGAGCACCCAAAATCAACGGCTTTGAGAGAGGAATCATCATATCTGTCAAGCAACAAGTAGGTCTCAGGCTTTAGATGCCTAAGCATAACCCCAAACGATTGGCAAGCATCAACAACCTCTACAATGATCTTTCCCAATTCAGCAGCCTTCCTCTCCATGTAATGCCCCCTCTTGATGGTCTGGTCAAACAAGTCAACACCACTACAAAGCTCCATCACAATATGCACATCCAAGGGATCCTCATAAGCACCCATGATGGTCACAATATTCTTGTGGCCCGCCAAATGGTGCATTATCTGAATCTCCCTCCTCAGATCCTCCACACCCACCTCAGAAGTCAACTTCCCTTTTGAGATTGACTTACTGGCATACTCAATCCCCGTGGCAATGTCGATGCATAAATAAGTAGTTGCTAATCTTCCCCGTCGTAATTCATGACCAAACTCGTAAAGATCATGAACGTTAGCAGTCTTATGGCCCGACACATAATAAGCTTGGTTGTCAACGCCACGCTAATGATGGCTTCTTCCTTGGTGGGAATAATGGCAGGTGAGTTTTCATCGTTGGAGAAGTGTTGGGCAACAAGCTGCTGGGTATTCGAGCTAGAATTGGAGTGGTCGGGATGGGTGTTGCGCCGATAAGATTTCCCCTTGGTAGATTTGCAGATTCCCATGTATGGAAGATATTGTTCCAAACTTCCAAACGACACAGCCCTTGAATTGCTTACCCATCAGCAACTATATATGGAAAACAAATGTGACACCATATACCCATAAAATAAAATTTTGAGTAACCAAATTCTCAAAACTTTATTTTTCCGACGGTGAGAGATAACCCCCACACCGATCGATCTACAATCCTTGGCTAGTGAAGACGAGTAAATCTGAGTTTTAAAAACTAGATCTAGATCTAAAACAAAACCGCCAGAAACGGAGTTTGGAAGAGAGTACAAAAAAGACACCGAACACTGCTACCATGAGAAAGAGAGACAAGAACAAAAACAGGAAAGGGGAGGAGGGAAGAACAGCGAAGAGCCATTCATCCCTCCTTTGTGTTTTCTCGTCGTTGGTGTCTCACACTGATTTATAAACAATCAAATATTTTATTATTCTTTTAATGAACAAACTTCCTTCCATTTCTCATAAACATCATTTTCTTGTGCAAGTTTGTAACACGTGTTACAGCATGGTCCATTTTCGTATATTTTAAACCTTGAGCAGCGCATGTTGGCTTGTCCCAAGAAGCCATCACAGACTCATTTTATCATTGTAGGAGAGCTGCCGAAGTAGAAGCTTTCATAAGTGAATGATAATCGGCTGATAGGCTATGTGTGCAATAAAGTGTGGTTTTGCTATGTTCTCCACAAATCATAAACATTATATAGTCGACTTATAACAAGTAATTCAATACATGTTATAATAGAAAATAAATTTAGGATTCCAGAGAACCAAAAAAGACCATAATAGAAAATAAATCAAATATACAAGACACAAAGATTTAAGTGATTCGGCTTAACAAGCCTAAATTCACTGATAGAGGCGACTTGGAGGAAATTCACTATTAAAAGATAGAGTACAAAGAGTAACATGGAGAAAATCACTTAAAACCCCAAGTCTCAATACACCCAAATTTCACTCACACAAAAAAATAAAATAAAATAAAACAACAAAAGAAAGAAAAAACCAACAAAAGAGCAAACTCTCTTTTTCTCTAAGACACTACAAACTGTGAGAAAAATAACAGAATATATTCTAAGAGAGGTTGACCTCCTTGGCTGTTTGTTTGATCGTTTCTCTTCTTGAATAAAGAATCGTTTGGGAATGGTGACTGTGTGTAGGTAGGGCTGGCAAAAAGGGTTGGCATGTCAAATTCATGTCAACCCAAACACGAAACGTTGAAGTAAATGTGCCGAACACCCAAACCCGAACACGACACGACACGTGAACACGTTTAAACGTATATATACAAATTTGAGATTAAAATAAAAAATAATATATATATATACGTGTCGACCCGCGGGTTGACATGACCCGACAGGTTTATTAAACGTGTCATAAACCCATTTATGACCCGAACCTGTTTAACCTAAACCCTAACCCTAAAATTACGTGTCGGGTTTGCGGGTCATGGGTTAAATTGCTAGCCCTATGTGTAGGTGTGTAGGTTGTCGGAGAACAACGCTTGGGCCCCACAAATCGGCAAAAATTAATGCTCTTTTAATAACATTAATAAAAAATAAGTAGATGGCGCCTCTAACAACAGAGAGCATAACACTCTCTTCTCTCTCCTCTAGAAATCTCCCAAGCTCCTCCTCGGCAGCCTTGGACGGCTTCCTCCCCCCCCTCCCTTTTCCCTCTATTTCCCTTTTCCTCCCTCCCCCTCCCTTTCTTGCTTCTTTAGAGGCCAAAATCGTCTCTTTAGAGATCCTATCCGCCTCCTCGGAGGCCTTATCTAACGCTTTAAGCGTTTTATCTCTATCCAAAAATTGCAACGCCCCATCCTCCACCGCAAAACCTCTGACCACCACCATCATCAGCTGCTCCAAGTTTGGGTTTCGCATTCTTCTTGAAAATTTTGGATATGTTTCTTTCAAAATCTGTTCTCTTGATTTCAGGAAGTCTCGGATGCTCACGAGCCACTCCACAGGGTTCCTGGCCGTCTCTGCCATTGTCTGCCACCAGCGTCCCCCCCATCCGGCCACCATGCGTCGAAGCGTGTTCAACACGTGCTGGAGCGTGAGGCATCTTTCTCGCCGCTCCACCTCCATCCACCACCTACGCCGGTCTCTTGGTTCCCTCATCGGCTCGTGGCCCTTTGCGTCTCCGACGTTGCTATTTTTTGGACATTTTACTCTGCTTTTCATCTTGTAGTTTTATTCTGTAACGTTGTTGTGTTGCTTTCTGTTAAACCCGATCCGGTTAGGCTTCAGACCCTTCGTAAGTGAAGTGGATCTTTTTTTCTTTTATTTTTGGAAACCTTTTTTTCCATTGTTACTGTGCATCTAAATCACCATGGCTTTTTTGAAAGTCTTTTTATATGCTTGATAGGGGTAGTCGTACTCCAGATGGTAGTATCCATCAGATTGCGCCGCAGCAAGGGTTTTCTTGGGCTACATTCGTAGATGACTTCCATCTTCACCTACTTTGAGAAGTTTGTAGTCTGTTTGGATTGGGTTAATTTGTCTAAGCTTGTTAGCTTTATGTGTCTGTCCTGTAACCTTTTTTCTGCTTTAATGGATTTCGGTTTGTTACCAAAAAAATAAAAAAATAAAAAAAAAGTAATTTTTACATATTTTAAAAATATGTCATTTTACTAGACTAATGCAAAAATTAGGCCCAAACCAGGATTTGAAGCTAATTATTGTCCACCAGGAGCATTTTCATTTAACTTTGTAATCTTTAGTTAAAATTTGGTTAAATGACTCACATTTTTAAGTTTAATTAGCAATTTTTTAAAAGCACCGCACAATAAACTCTCTAAATCTCACTCTATTCTATTTAAATATATTTTTCCCTCCATCTTTATTTTTTTTTATTCTTAAAAATTCCCATGTAGAGAGAGAAAAAAGAGGGAGAGAAGGGAAATAAATATAAAAATGCGTGAAAATGAGATACGAAGGAAGATCATTTCTCTAAATATAAAGTATAAATATGACAAAAATTATAATAGAGAATATGAAGAGAGCTTAAGGAAATGAAAGTTTTAGCTAAAATATCGGTAAGAGAATAAATTCTATCAAGCTTTAGTGTAAACCCATTATTTTACATCCTCTAATAAAAGTTTGACACGGCAACTTGAAATATTAAATAGAATGAGCATGGAAACACCAAATCTCGCAATTAAACTCATAGATTCAGAGAAATAGAGATTAGCTTGCTAACTGGTTTGTAGTTAATTCATACAAACCATTCTAATAAAGTGACACGTGTCCCCAAAGCATGTGAGATGCACATATATTTCAATAGCATGTGTTTTTCATATGTTTTTTTAATAGCATTAATCAAAAAAAGAGAAAAAATTGTTGTCAATATTTTGCCCATATTTTCCTGTATCATCTTACAAATCAACCATTAGATTTGTGAACTTATGTCAATTGTATACCCTACAAATCTAATAGTTGATCTATTGACTTTGTAAGAGAATATGAAAAAAAAAAAAATATGGGCAAATTATTGATACCAATCATTTCTCATAAAAAAGCATGTGATAATTACATGTTTTAAGGACACATGTTACTTTATTAGATTGATTTGTATAAATTAGCTACAAACCACTTTGTAGCTAATTTCTGTCCCTCAAAGAAGTATGTGAAACATCCAAACACAATCTTTTTCTTGTCTTTCTCTTTATTGGAAATCTATGCCTCGATCTGTCTCTGCTATGAGAAAATGATTTCCGGTGGTGAAAACATCTAGATTAATTCAGGACATGCCCTTCGTGAGCTCGGCTACATACAAGAGCTCAAGCGTGATCCCCAATATTCTCCGTACCCCTTTTCTTAGTTTCTTTTCTTGTTCCTTTGCTTTTGTTTGGCCTTTTTGTCCCCAATTCATACCAAAATATGAATTGGGTCAATGCGGTTAAGAGGAGAGGTGGGGACGCTGGTAGTGATGGAGGCTAAGAGGATAGGTGGGGATGCTGGGTCGTTAAAAGAGAAAATGCAGGAATTCAAAGCTTCAAAAATTTTCTTCCACGCTTCCAATAATTTTCTGGGTCACTAAACGAATTGTAGAGCAAGAGAGAGTAAGAAGAAATCACGAGTAAACCAAATTTTCTGGTAGATAAACCCGTTGAAAGCAGTCTTGAACTCCTTCAGAAAATTTGAGAGTATAAATTACCAAACCTCTTCCAGATAACTGCCCACAGCCTCATCAGCAATAGAAGGATCAACTATAAAATCAAAGAGTTCACGAATTGTCATAACAGCTGCACCATGTTTTTTTTAAAGAAATCCTGTTTAATTAACTCAGAAAAGAAAAACCTTAATTCTATGGTTTGTCTAAAATCCAATATTATTTTGGATTTAATCCAAGTTTTAGTTTTCCATTTCTACAATCTTTAATTTATTCCCAAGTTAAATGCCAAGATGTAGCGTCTCTCTCAGAGGCAAAAGCTTAAGGCAAGGCATTCACAGCCTACCCAAACTAATATACAGAAAGATTGTGCTTTTAAGAAGCAACAGCTTAAGGCAATAATTTCAGTCCCGTATGGATGAGAAGTAAGCTCCCATGCCTTATTTAAAATTCTGCCACAAGGAAGCATAACCACACATAAAATTCTGTAATAGCATTGTGAGCAGACATTTAAACAAGCCAAAAGTAACGAGTCCTCTCAGTAATCAGCACTCATGCTAGTTAAACAGGAAAGATAAATAAAAATACCTACACCACAAAAACTCACATCCAATAGTTCTTCTATATATACAAACGTGAAACGTCTTAACCTGGTAAGGCGGCAACAATATTAATTATAGTTTCTATAGTCATTGACCAATGCAAAAATCAAATTTCATTTCAAACTCATTACTTAAAAGCTCTAAAATTCTTACCCATTTTCGAAATAAAACAAAACAACCACCAATTGTAGATAAACAAACAAATCCAAACAAAAACCAAAGCAAACCCATTTAGGCAATTACATCATAAATAAAGAAAAATCTAATCCTCATATGTAAACATGTATAAATACCTTCTTCAACTCGGGGGGAATCGTCGGTGGTGTGACGTGGGTTGCGTTCAGTGGTGATGTCGTTCAGTGGGCGTCGCCGAGAAAGAGAGGAGTGTGGGAAAATGGGGCAGGTGAAATGGGTGGAGGTGGCTGCCCGAGCTGGTGCCGTGCCGTGGTGGGTGGGCTTCGCCGGTGCGTTCAGTGCCGGTGGTGGGCGGAGGCGGAAGGTGTGGGATGTGATGGGCGGAGGGGAGAGAGAGAGCAGAGTTTTCTGGTAGTTATGAAGGTGGGGTCCATTGTAAAAGGAAAATGAAGTTTGGGTAACGGTGTTAAGTGAGCAAGCTGGCGGCTTATATAAACTCGATTATTAAATGAAATGTATCACGAACACAAATCCTAAATTGAATATTCAACGAAACAATCTCAGTAACACATAATTAATTATAAATCTCATGATTATTAAAATCTTAAATTTGTATTTATATTTAGGAGTTAGAAAATGAAAAATTTTAGACTCTTCGTGATCAAAGAGAGAAAGAGCAATTATTAAAAAGACTCTGATTCAATTAGAGCAGACCTAAACGAAATGAAGAAGAATCAAGCAAAAACTATTGAGAGAGATTGCAAAAGGCAAAAACTGTTGAAGAATCAAACATACCCAAACACTATTACTACCTATCTGGTGAGCGAGAGTGGGATAGTAGGAAATGAGAGTTTAGGTGAAAGATGTGCTATGACTGGTGAGGGAGATTGAGAGAGACGTTGAAAAAATATTTTTTTTGTAGGGGGCATTGTCTCAATGTAGTCTGAATACAATCTGTTAACTTGTCCCACATTGCTAAGAAAATATCAATCCCCAAGTTTGTTTATCTATAAAAGGATGCATATCATCTCTCTTTGAAACCAAGTACTTTGTTGTATTGACTTACGCTCCATACTCAACTAGTTAGGCTAAACAAATGTTCATATGCAGGCTGGCTTCTTAAGCTATTTTTTTTTTTTTTTTTTTTTTTAAGAAAACATTAAATATAAGAACAGTTCGACTCGACTTATTATGAGTCTGATGAGGGAGTGTAACCAATGACCCCAAAAATGAGTAAAGTGTAACTCTCGAAGGTGATCCCCTTCGAGGGAGTAAAGTGTAATTTATGACCCCAAAAATGATTCACGGAAAACATTGCATACTTTTACTTAGAGGTGTTTTTATGAGCGTGTTTAAGCGCTTGTCTCGTTCCCACTATCTGCAGACTGCAACGCTCCTCACCTCGCAGCCGGTCACCGGAGAGACAGCAGCGCAACGGTCGTTTCACACGCTTGCACACCTCCACACCTCGTTTCCAGTCACCGGAGATACAGCACCGCACGCCGTTCAGACGGTCAGCGGCACTCCCCCGGAGCAACACTATAACAATTAACATCGCACCACTCAACCACCGGAGTAGCGCCCGCTCTCCCACTGCACACTTCGACGGAGTTCCACACCTTGTTAGAGCAACCCAACCACCATGTTAGGGCAGCCCAACCACCGGACGCAGCACTACAGGAAACGACTGAGCAATAGCCCACTGCCACACACGGCATCGCAATCCTCCCACTGCACAGCGAAACCTCCCAAGAAAGAACCGCTCTGATAAAAGGTATTTATCGGCTTTTGTTCTTTTTCCAAGTTTTGCTGAGCATTATTTGTGCCCTTGGTGTTTCATTGACCATTGTTTTTGTTAGTTTCTGGTTTGGGTTATTATTTTTCTCTTTTTGTAGTCACCATTTGTTCAATCTTCTCATGAACCTAAATCATTTGCTTCTCGGTAGCCTCGCCTTTTGTACAAATTAAAGATGTCGTGGGTATATTTTTTCCTGTTGTTTTTGCTGGGTGATGAGAGGATATGAATGAAAAAAGAGTTTCTTAGTGGTCATAGATGCTGTGAAAACAACGTCGTTCGGAGGAAGGGCTTGCCCATGGCCACTCCCAACTCACCTTAGCATTTCTCTGCGTTTCTCTTTTTTGTTTTCATAGTCACCATTTGTTCAATCTTCTCATGAACCTAAATCATTTGCTTCTCGGTAGCCTCGCCTTTTGTACAAAAGATTTGATGGGTCTAGTTTTTCCTGTTGTTTTTGCTGGGTGATGAGAGGATCTGAATGAAAAAAGAGTTTCTTCGTTGTCATAGATGCTGTGAAAACAACGTCGATCAGAGGAAGGGTTTGCCCATGGCCACTGCCAACGCACCTTTGGCTTGGGGGGCGAGCCCCCAGCCTGCAGCCCCCGAGGCACATGATGGATCCTTCAGCCTGAGGGAGAGCCCATTACCACCCTCAACTCAAAAGGAAAAAATATATATATATTATATGTCCGCACGGGAGAGAAAGAGATTCGAACTAGTGATAAACGTATTATGAAACGTAATTTCCAACCGATTGAGTTAGTTCTTGGAGACAATTAATAACATAATTTATTAGCGGTTGATCGACCCTCGTTTATACTAAACTCTGCCTCTATTCTTGTCCTTGTAATGCATATTTTCAGGGCCGTGTCGTTTGGATACATGGGCATCCGCGAATCTATCAAGGGGAAATCTTATCGGCACAACGCCCATTCAGACAACTCCAGTTCCAGCTTGAATTCCCAGCAGCTTGTTGCCCAACATTTCTCCAAAGAAAACGACGAACATAAAAACTCACCTGCCATTACTCCCACCAAGGAAGAAGCCATCGTTAGCCGTTCTGAAAAGAGAAGTTCA
>NC_081541.1:29509607-29511622 GCF_901000735.1 Corylus avellana | reverse complement strand
AGAGAGAGAGAGAGAGAGAGAGAGAATTTCCTCTTTCCCTGTTAACTACGGATAACTTACCCAGCAACAACCAACCAACCTTGACATTTAGAGCCTGTTTGGGATTGCGTTTGAAAAATAAAACTTTTAAATCAAAAAAAGCTTTTGGACAAAAGCTTTATTTTTAAGTTTTTGCCAAAAGTGCATTTTAGCCATTTTTTGATTTTTTTGAACCCTTAAAAGCGCTTTTAATTTTTTTACTAAACGAGTACTTTTTTCTTCAAACGGACTTTTTGAGTATTAAACGCACTTTTAGGCCCCTCAAACGCAATCTCAAACAGGCCCTTAGAGCTTGTTTGAGATATGTCTGAGAAATAGAGTTTTTAAGCCAAAAAGCACTTTTAACCAAAAGCTTCATTTTTAAGCTTTAGTCAAAAGTGTGTTTTGATCATTTTTAGGCTTTTTTTACCATTAAAAGCGCTTTTAATTTCTTTACTAAATGAGTACTTTTTTCATCAAACGGACTTTTTGAATGTTAAAAACACTTTTAGGCCCCTCAAACGCAATCCCAAACATGCCTTATCTTTGTGTATATATATACGTAAAGCATGATACACAATCTCTCTCTCTCTCTCTCTCTCTCTCGGCAATTAATGACAAAATCAGAATTAGCATGCAAAGCTAGAAGCACCCAGAAAGGGTTTGGTTTCTCTAAGTCGGAGATGGATGTGGCTCGGCAGCTAATACAACTCAATGGAGAGTCATCCAATGACCACCACGACGATCGGACGATAACAACGATAATAGTTGTGCAACTCCTTACAAAAACCTTGAGTTTATCACATGAGTATATGTTTTCTTAATAGCATGTGATTTTTAATGATTTAAAAGGACCCTATAGTAAATTTCTTACAAATTGAATTGTCACGTGAGTTTGTAAATTACCTTGTAATAAAAGTTGTGCTACCTAAAGCATTTTTCATTGTAAAATTGATACCATGTACACGAAAAATGCTACAAGCCCATCTTCTGTCCCTCCAAGAATGATGTGGCTCTTAAAATCACCATTGAACTTGTGATTGCTCATTATTAGATTTTGATCAAATGATAATTTTAAAAGTCACGTTATTCTGGAAAGAATACAAGAGGGACTTTCAGAATTACTCACATATACACCGTGATTTTGATTGTAAAATTATATTTAATGTCTATTGATAGTTGAACATGCATTATACTATAAACTGGCTAACTGCCTTATTTATTCTCCAAATATTATGATTTTATGTGGTGTTAAATTATCATTTGTCTCAAAAGCTTAAGCTAATAGGAAAATGTAAATTTAATCACTTCATCAGTATTTTAACACTTCCCCTCACGTGTGGGCTCAAACTCCATTTTAATAGGTGAGGCTCAACACATGAAATATTTAATTTAAATGGGGGTGAATTGAAGGAGTCAAGGTTCAATCTCAGGACCTTTGGCTCTGATATATACCATGTTAAATTACCAGTTATCCCAAAAGCTTAATAGTTGACAAACTTAAGCTTTTGGGATAACTGGTTATTTAACACGATATCATAGCCAAATGTCCTGGGATCGAACCTTGACTCCGTCAAATCACCCCCTATTTAAATAAAATATTCCACGTGTTGTACCTTACCTATTAAAAAGGAGTTTGAATCCACACGTGAGGGGGGGTGTTAAAGTAATAATTAAGTAATTAAATTTATCTCTTTCTGTCAGCTTAAGATTTTGGGATAATTGATAATTTAACATGGTATATGAGAGCCACGTTTCTGTTTCTGTGGCTTTCAATAAAAGTCTTACCACATTTCTATGGTGTTTTCTAGCATTATCTTATGACGATCTCCCAATTTTGTTGATATCCACGACTCTATTCATTGGTAAATCTTGGCACAATGAGGTTTGGCCCTTCACAGGATTTTTAACGGCTAGTTTTCGTTCTCCAGCCTCATTGTCAGTGTTTTCTTGGCCCTTAACCGGATTCTTTTAGCGGCTTGTCTTCGTTCTCCGGT
>NC_081541.1:29504543-29509507 GCF_901000735.1 Corylus avellana | reverse complement strand
CGGGCCAGACCGACCCATTCAACAGTCCACAGGTTTCGACCATTTTGGCCCATGTAGCCAGCCCATTTGTCAACTCGGTTCCGAACGGCCTCAACCTGACCCAGCGGGTTTCAAATTCGGTTCGACCCACTAGGTTTCTCAACCCAAACCGGATCCATCCAAGTCACCAAACCCGGTCTAATACCAGTTTAAAACCAGGTCATCAGGTTCAAATGAATCTATCCAAGCAATCCAAATTAGTCAACCCGATTCAACGGGTTAGACCTAGTTCATATTATTTCGAGTCAAACCATATTCAATGGTCCATTGGTTTTGGCCTATTTTGGCCCAATCAAACCAGCCCAATCTAGCCTATCCTATAAGGCTCCAGTTCAAGACCCAACTCCATCAAGTTGGCCCAAGTCCACCAGTAGCCAGCCATCAGCCTGCTGCCACTGCCGTTGTCCTCCGCCTCTGGCCACCACTTCAGTGAATTTTTTGGCGACCAAACAAAAAAAAAAAAAAAATCATAATTTCCCTTTCTTTTTTCCAAACTCAAAGCTTGCACCTTGAGTTTAAGGGGGGTTTTAGAATATTTTATATTATTTTTTAGGTTTATTTCCTACCTTAATTAGTCTAGGGTTTCTTGCTTATCACTCTTAACCTCTATATATATAGAGGCCTAAGTAATCATCATAATAGAGAAGAGAATAATACAATGTAGTCCATTGTCAGCTTCCGCTCTCTCTCTTCTCTTTCTTTCTTTCGCTCTCCACAATATATTTAACATATATATTTTAGTAGAGAATTAGGCAGAGGTTGTTGTGGCTCTGTCTCACTTTGCCTTCGGCCACAACAAACATCTCAAGTCAATTGCTGCTACATATTAGAAACCTCAGCCTATTCTCTGCTCAACTCTTTACCTTCTTTGGCTCATATAAGCAGTAGCAGTAGTGGATATGGTAACTCAAACCAATACACGCTACACGCAAATATTGTTTCATCCCAGATTGGTTCTTTATTGAGAGTCAGCAATGACAATCCATCAGTGGTTCGAGATGGAAGGGTCTCCACCAGCAGCCCTCTTACAAACTCAAGCATTATGCATGGTTCTCTTTTGTCTGATGATTCATCTCTACATTTTGATTCTGGAATATTGAATGATGGTGTCAGCAATGGGGTTGTTAACCATTCAAAGGCAGAACCATTGGACAATGTTATGTATTCACAATGCGTGTTGGCTATGTATACATCAGCCAAGGATCCATCTCCACACATAGCGAGTCTTGGTCAACGGGTGTTGTCCATTATAGGGATTGAGCAAGTAGTGGCAAAACCTTTGAAGTCTAGTAGTGGTGACAATAGCAACTCCAACTCCTCTTGTTGGATTAGCTCGGTCATCTTCATAGTTTGAGATGAATGTTGGTCATTTGCCTTTAACCTTCCGAACATCTCATGTCAGCCCTCTTCAACCTAATTATTTAGTGGGAATGGGAATGCAAAGAGTTTATTCTTTGGAGTTCAGGCCTCATGTGTTGAATTCTCTAGAGATAGGATTAGCTGACCCACTTCTTGGGGCTAGGGGATCATCTGGGGCTTCATAACACAGTCTGCTTCCACAATCAACAATCTACAATTGGAGTTGTGGCTACTTCTCCAAGCCACTTTTTATTGTATTAGATGAAAGTGAAGAAATACAGGCTAGAAGAGAGGAGAGGGAGAAATTTGTGTTGGAGCACATAGCAAAATGCTAGCACTCATCTATTAGTAAGCTTAATAATCCAATTGCTAGATGGGATATGAGGTTCGAAACTGGTTCCAAAACAATACTACTCCAACCTTTCTCCCCTATTGTTATTGCTGCAGATGAGAGTGAATGGATCAGGGTATGGAATTATGAGGATGCTACCCTGCTCAACAGTTTTGATAATCATGATTTTCATGGAAAAGGAATTAGTAAGCTCTGCCGTGTAAATGAGCTTGATGACAACTTGCTTCTAGCTGCTTCATCTCATGGAAATATCCAAATTTGGAAAGATTATAATCTGAAGAATAACCAAAAGCGTGTAACTGCATTCTCTTCAATTCAAGGCCATAAACCTGGCGTGCGAAGTATGAATGCTGTTGTTGATTGGCAACAGCAGCCCGGATATCTATATGCTTCTGGTGAGATATCATCCATATGTTATGAGATAACTGGTAATTTAATATGCTATCAAAGCCAAAGGTCCTGAGATCGAACCTTGACTCCGTCAATTCACCCCCATTTAAATTAAATATTCCACTTGTTGGGCATCACTTATTAAAAATAGAGTTTGAGCCCACATGTAAAGGGAAGTGTTAAAGTAATGATTAAGTGATTAAATTTATCTCTTCCTATCAGCTTATGCTTTTGGGACAACTGGTGATTTAACATGGTATCAGAGCTATGTTATATATATATATATATTTCAACATGGTATCACAACCACTTTGTGGCCTTCAACGTCGTTGATGTTTCCCATTGTTCTGCTACATCCAAGTGCCATGCTCTTCCATGCGTCACCGCTAGTCATCTCGCGCCGCCTCCGGCCACCATGCGCCTCCGACACCTTCTACCCATTCAGCCACATGCCTCCAAGTTCATCCAAACACCTCGATGTTCCCACCATTCAACACATCAGACACAACGGATTTCATAGCCGCCTAGATCAGCCAAAATCGACACTATACGTGCTCCCACGCACCACCTGTCACTGTGCGCGTAGGATTCACGCGCCTCCGCTGTTGCTGCCGGATAAGTCTATTCCGTTATAGGTATTCTCCTATTCCAGTTTTGTAAATGCTAGCTATTTGGCAATTTGGTTTAAGATAGCCCTTATTTAAGTTTTTTCGTTTTTTTTTTTTTAAAAAAAAAAAAAAAAAGAAAAAAGAAAAAAAAGAACCGGGTCTAAGTGTACCACATCATGCGCACCACGCTCCGGTCAGGTTCGATGCACCGATCTGATAACCGCCCCAAGTGGGCTCATTTTTTTTTTTTTTGGCCCAAGTCGTCCCTTTTTAAGTTTTGGCCATAGTCAGCCATTTTGAAGTTTAGCTCATTGTCAGCCCTAGCCCCTCGTTGGCCCCTTTGAAGTTTGGCTCATTGTCAGCATAAGCCCGTTGTCGGCCCCTTCTGGAGTTTGGACCGTTGTCGACCCTTTTTAATCTACATTCACCAGCCACCACCTGTCGCCGTCGCTGGCCGCCCACCAACCGCTATCTCCTCCGGCAATCATCACCTTCAACAGCCCGTTCCCGGCCTCCGCCACTACTGTCATCATTGTTTATGGTTTCAAACTCAAGGTTATAGACTTCCACGTTGAATTTGAGGGGGATGTTGGAGTATACAATATATATTTTCCATATATTCCATAATTATCTTAATATCAAATATTCTCTATTTATGGGATAATTGTAATCAAATCATACTATACTTGTATTTAGACATTACCCTATAAATAGGGACCTTTGTATTGTAGACAAAAAAAGCTAATGAGCACAATGTAGCCCTTAAAGGTATTCTAAGTGGTGGATGTAGGTGTTTAACATCGAATCACCCGTAAGTTCTATGTGTTTATTTTTTCTATACTGCTCCCGCTTATTTCCGCATCATCATTATGTCAAACAATATTCCACTTCTAGCAAGGGGAGTCAAACTTAAATTAATGTTGTCGTTCAGCTTAAGAGCTTTGGTGATTTAATGGATCGAACATTGATTCAATCAATTCACCCCTCCCCGTTTAAATTAAATATTCAACGTGTTGGGCCTCAGCTATTAAAAGAGAGTTTGAGCCCACACATGAAGGGAGTGTTAAAGTAATAATTAAGTGACTAAATTTACCTCTTTCTATAAGGTTAAGCTTTTAAGATAACTGGTAATTTAACATGGTATCAGAGCCACTTTTTTGTGGCCTTCAATAATCGTCATTACATTTATGAGTGTTCTCTCCAACATTAATCTCATTATTCCGCTACATCCAACTGTCAAACTCCTCCACGCGCTGCCATTGGCCATCAAGCCTCCACCGCCATCTACCGGCCACATTAGTCGCACTGTGCCTGCCGATCATCTCCAAATTCCGGCTGCTTCCTTCCCCACCATGTACAGTGTTTGGTGTTGTTTACTACCAGCCACACAAGCTCGCACTCACCCCGGGTGTTTGTTTTGCGCGCCACACTGAATCACAATTCTAGGATCCACCTACAAACGCATCACACCAAATCCCAGCCCACGGCTTCACATGTGTTTAGTCACACTGGATCGCAGCCTTGTGACTCCATGGTTTTTCTCTTGCGCGCGTCACACAGGATTTCTGCTTGTGTAGTGCACTTAACCTTGCCATACACTCGCTCGCCCACACCAGATCAGGCAAGCTCACAAGTCTTATAATGCTCTCGCCAGCACTGGATCCAAGCTCCCAAAAAAAAAAGTCCAAGTGACCACATCACACGCACCTCGCGTCTTTCAAGTTCGGAGCGCCGATCTAATAACTGCCCAAGTGGGCTCATTTTCTTTTTATTTTTGGCCCGTCGTCATCCCCTTTTTGGATTTTGGCCCGACGTCGGTCCCTTTTGAAGTTTGGCTTATTGTCAACCCTGACCTGTTGTCGGCCCATTTTAGAGTTTGGCCCATTGTCGGCCTTTTTGAATATGCATTCACCAGCCACCTGCCGCCGTCGCTAGCCGCCCGCTAGCCTCTATCTCCTCCGCCAACCACCACCATCTATGGCTTGTTCCCGGCCTCCGCCATCGCCATCATCATTGTTTCAGATTTCAAATTCAAGGTTCAAGAATATTCCACATTGAGTTTGTGGGAATGTTAGAATATACGAAAAATATAATATATATTTTCCGTATATTCCATAATTACATTGATATCAAATATTCTCTATTTATGGGCTGATTGTAATCAAATATTGGGATTGTAATCAAATCAAGGAGATTTGATTACAATACTTGTATTT
>NC_081541.1:29499351-29504443 GCF_901000735.1 Corylus avellana | reverse complement strand
CTTCATCGCAGCCTCATTTGGGAAAATTAATCTCAGATTCATACTTGCAAGGCACAAATCTATAGATCTGTGGAAGATCCGCCACCATTGGCCTACCAACACACCACCACGCACCTCCGCCAGTTTCTACCCGCGCCTCTATGCGGTGCTGCTGCCCTTACCGGAGCTACACACTCCTCCTCAAACGACAGATCAGATGCCTCCGAGTCTAGATCCGAAGAGATCTCAGTCGTCCATACTTCCACGTGCCCTCATGCGCCTCCAATGGTGTCCACGCGTCAGGAGGGCCTCGCCACGCGCCGGTAGCACCTCCCACGCACCGGCCATCTCCTGGCGCGTCTAATGCGCGCGCCTCACACACCAGAAAACCCTAGCTAGTTTGGTGCGTGTGGTGCACGCGCGGCGAAGGACCGCAGCGTCTGGCGCGTGCACCACTTGCACCAGACTCTTCTCCTCCTTCCCTACTGCCACGTTTCCTCCAGAGATGCTGCCACGTCAGCCCTAGCCTCTGCCAAATGTTAGATCCAAAAAAAAAAAAAGAAGAAGAAATTCAAACTCATCCGAATCCAATATTTACCTCTTCCATCCAAGGCATAACCCAATCCAAAACCAGTTCTAACCAGGTCATCGGGTTCTAAACCGGTCCAACCGAGTCAATTTTGGATCCATCCAAGGCATCTCCAACCCGATCCAAAATCAGTTTTTAACTGGGTCATCGGGTTTAGAAATTAGAACCTCCTGTTAATAAGTGATGCCCAATACATGAAATATTTAATTTAAATGGGGGTGAATTGACGGAGTCAAGGTTTGATCTCAAGACCTTTGGTTTTAATACCATGTTAAATTACTAGTTATCCCAAAAGCCTTGTTGGGGAGAGAAACACCAAAGGGGAGTCAAACAAGAGTAAATTAATATATATATTAGGACACCACTTCTAGTCCAAAAGTTTAAGCTAATGGTCTTGGGTCCACTTAGGTATATTAACCAAAACCGGTTCTAATTAGGTCATTAAGTTCTAAACCAGTCCAACCGGGTCAATTTCGGATCCATCCAATGCATCTCCAACCCGATCCAAAACCGGTTCTAATCGGGTCATCGAGTTCTAAACCAATCTAACCGGGTCAATTCTAGATCCATCCAAGGCATCTCCACCCCGATCCAAAACCGGTTTCGAACTGGATCATCGGGTTCTAAACTGGTCCAACCGGGTCAATTCCTACAACCCGATCTAAATAGTCAACCCAGTTCACTGGGTTATACCCAGGTCATATCATTTTCGAGTCAGGCCATATTCAATGGTCCATGGGTTTTGGCCTATTTCGGCCCAATCAAACTAGCACAATCTAATCTAGCCTATAAGGCTCTCTACAAGTTCAAGCACAACATTTTGGGCCCAGTTGCCACCAGCAGCCAGCTACCGCCGCTGCCCTACGTCGACCACCACCGGCCGCCCAACTCCGATCACCTCTCCGGCGACTTTTCCGGCATACCCCCCCCAAAAAAAAAATCATTTTTGTTTCCCTTTCTTTTCCCTTGCACCTTAAGTTTGAGTGAGGATGTTAGAATATTTTATATTATTCTATTATGTTGCCTTATATATTTTAGGGTTTAATCTAGGGTTTCTTATTTATCACTCATAGCCCCTTTATATATAGTAGCCTCTGTAATAATATATCAATATCATATCGTTATCAATATAGAAGAGATGTACTCCTATATGCTTCCGCTCTCTCTTCTCTCTCTCTTTCTTCCGTTCTCCACAATATATTCAACAATATATTTAACATGTGGTATTAAAGCCTCATTAAGACTCACGTAGTTTTTTTTGTTTTTTTAAGGCTTAAATGAATACTTGATACATGTACTTACAAGTTTATAAATTTGATACCTCCTTGATACCTCCGTCCATTTGTCATTTAAAAATTAAATGAATTTTTGCCACGTATATAGAAAGGTATTTGAGGCCAATAAAATACTGTTGTGTACAAAATGTCACCTCACCTTGACTCCTAATAAAAGAAACTTAAGAAAACAAAAACTAATACTTAGAAAGAAAAAAAAAAAAAAAAAAAAAAAAAAAAGGGTGTACCTAGGCTGCCGGTGGGGTGGGAAAGGGCGAGGGTCCAACCACCCTTTGGGAGTTTCTAGGGGTTTCCAGCCACCCTCAAAAAGGCCTTCACAGATGGCTGGACCCACCACTCCATGGGTGAAGACCCCTTCCTTTTTCACCACTTTCGTTTTTATTTTTTATTTTTTGTTTTTATTTTTAAAACCTTTTTTATTAGATGTTAAGTTGAAGTGACATTTTTTTACACGTGACAACATTTTATTAATCTTAGATAACTTTTTATACGCATAGCAAAATTTTATTAAGTTTTTAAATAGTAGATAACCAAAAATATCGACGTACAATATTTTATTTCAAACTTGAAAAGTACATGTTTCAATTATGTCACTTTTTAATACCAGAAGTACTTTTCTCATAAAGAGCAAACCACATGTATCAATTATGCACTTTAACCCTTCTTTTAACAATGAAGTCCACTACATCTTCAGCTCCATCACACCACCTCCACATCTTCAACCCCAGTTTCTTCTTTCTCTTTTGCACCCGCCATTATCAATTTCAGATTGCATAATCCCAGGTTCTTTTGTTGTCCCTACCTTTGACAAGCCCATTCTGTTCGTGTCCTGTTTCAGAAAGAGAACTCTACAAAAAGCCAATCATTACTGCTGCAAAATAACCGCTTCATTTATTATTACCTTTCAGATGATGTTTTTTTATTTTTTTGGTTTGAAAAAACATTACTATGTATCATAAAGATAATAGTAGTTTCAAGTGTTTTTGAGCGTTGTGTTTTTGGTTTATTTGTTAATATTTTTGTTTAGAAAAGAAAAAACAAAAAGAAGAAAAAACTTTATCAAACAAAGCCAAATAAGCATCTCAATTTGCCCAATACCACACCCAAAAGACATTCAATTTACATCCTCAAGAGCAAGGCAAGGCCTGAAGTAAAGAGGATTTTGGCTTCCCTATAGTGAAAAAATCATTGGAGGTCGTCTAGAGTTCTTCAATCATCCCATTTATACTGTTTTTTTTTTTTTAATAAAAAAAAAGGATATTTACAGTGATTTGATTAACTGGAAGCAACCAAAACTCAATAAAGAGACATTATCCAGAGATCAAATCCCTTTTCTTTCAAATATAATCAGAAACCCCCAAATGAAAACAGCAACCAATAATTTAGCAACTTGAAAGAGCTGTAACACTTCACACTTTGAAGTCTACAAAGCTTATAAATATTTTCTTCAGTCATACAGCATGATAAAGGCATATCACTCAATAAATGCTCAAGCACAGAATAATCTTCTCTGAGAACTGATTAGGAGCCAAAATTGCTTCTCAATGCTTCATTACTAATTTTTCTTCTGGCGTTGCTGTACAACCTGCCAATTAACAATTCAGTAAGCATGCGGTTGAACACCCTTATAGCTGAGTTTATTTTGCCTTTAAAACTCAACTATAATCACTAAGCATGTGATGTTGTCCTAGGACAACTGAAGGATCCATCAAGTTTCATGATACTTTGAAAGAACTGGAAAAGGGAAACAGCTCAGATACACAAAGCAGGAAGTACCTGTACACGATGTGCTTGCTGGGAGCTAATGAGTACCAGGTCCATCTCTCATACTCAAATTCAGACTGTTTCGCATAGTTCGTCTTCCAATTCCAGCATTGCCCTTTTGCATCATAGCAACAAATTCACCATAATCGATCCTTCCATCCTAAAACAACACAGCATATACAGCATAACAAAAAGATCAAAAAACAAATAGGAAAGCCTGGAAAAAAAAAAAAAAATCAATAGGAGAGAGGACAAAGGAGAAAGGCCAACAAAAAAGGACAAAATCAAGTGAAATATGCTTGCCAAAAGTCTGCCAATGTTCATATGAAATTGGCATCCCAATTTAGTTGTATAATATGTGCTGTAGACAGAAGACTTATAAACCCAACCTCAAAAAGTTGTTGATATATAGACTTTTGAAAGGAGAATCCAGATGAGAAAATTAACATTTATTGTCCTATGATCTAATGCACAATGGCATAGAAAGAGAGATTCAATCGCTTATATGCATAGCATCCACACTTTCAGGTGAACACTTAAATTGACCTCAAAAAAGAAACCCATGGGTATGTTTGTTAATGTGTTTTAGGGGATGTTTTTTGTTTTTGATTTGAAAAAGTATTATGACGTCACATAAAGGTAAAAACAATTTTGAGTATTTTGCGTTTTTGATTGTTTAATAATCTTTTTTGTTCTCAGAACATAACAAAAGACAAAAAACAAATATTTTAAAAAACATAGGCGAGATTTATAAGCTTTGACAAGATATTTTTTTGATAAGATGCTGCAAAGAAGATATTTAAAGCTTATTCGTACAAGATTTAAAATCATTTAGAGACAATTATATTAAAGTGCACAAATACTTCCCAACAGAGGATTATCAGCTTGAAGGGGAACAAATTCAGATGACTTACATTATCTTGATCAACTTCTCTGATTATATCTTCAAGAAAGACATCAGTCATATTATGTTCAGTACAGGCTTGCTGGAGCTCATCAACTGTAATATAACCGCTTCTGTCCTTGTCAAAGTATCGAAATGCTGCAACAAGATGTTCCTCACGTTCAAGTTTGTTAAGATGAACTGTTGCAGCTATAAATTCCCCATAGTCGATAGTCCCACTGTTGTCCACATCAGCCTGCACACAGCTAACATAGATCAGGTAAAAAGAACACATGAAATGACATTACAAGCATAATAATCCAATAGGGAAATGTCAACCCCATATTGCACTTCAATGATCATTTAAAAGAAGTAACTAAGGGATTCCCATACAATAATGGATAATGAAAAAACTAAAAGATAAAGAGAAGGTCCCTCCACTTCAAGAGCATGTTGCACAATGGTACAAAATGGTAAAAAATGAGAGAGAGAGAGAGAGAGAGATTCAATTGCATATATGGACAGAATCCAATCACTCAGACAAGTACTCCAATTGAATTTGGAAAAGGAAATACAAATTTA
>NC_081541.1:29488729-29499251 GCF_901000735.1 Corylus avellana | reverse complement strand
ATGGAGATGGCGGGGAAGAAAGCGGCCGGGGGAACATCAAGACCATAGGCCAAAAACGGAGAAAAAGCAGAGGGGGAAAGGAGAGGCAGGGAGGGGGAAGAGAGGGGGCACCGGGACTAGGGACATCAAGTAAAATACTAGCACCCGGAGCAGAGAGGTTGAGGGAAGGAGGGATGCAGGCAACATGCATCCCTCCTCCCCTGAGGTGGTGGCACTCTGGAGGGGGGGCTTAGGGTTTCATAGGGCTCTGGAGGGGGGTGTCTCCGGTGTTCAATACCACAAGTGGATAAGTGATGTTTAAAACGCAAACTAGTAAATTCCAAACCACCATCACATTGAAAAGTCTTAATATTGTGGGAAAATTGATTTTCAACAAACTTTTGAAAATGAAAAAAGTGTCAAAGAAACCAAACTTGTGCTTGAGAGGATAAAACCATGTAAATCATGAATGATCATCCACAAAAATAACATAGTAGTGAAAACCAGAAGTTGATATAATGGGGGAAGGACCCCATAAATCACAAAGAATTACTTCAAGGGGAAATGAGCTACGTTTGTCATTAAGAGCAAAGGGGAGCCGATGACTCTTGCCAAGTTGACAACTATTACAAATGCGACAAGACAAGGAAGAGACAGGGGATTTGACTATGATATCCCCTGTTTTATTTAATGTTTCAACAATGCGAATGGAAGAATGTCCCAAGCAAGCGTGCCAAATATCAAGAGAGGCCTGCAAATTTTTGTCTTGAAGAGGAGCAAGAAAAGCCTTATGGCCACGATCGAGGACGTAAAGACCATCCTTACATCTGCCAGTTCCCAACACCGCCCTTATAAGTAGGTCCTGTATAGTAAATCTAGATCCACTAAAGGTGATGGAACAATTATTGTCAGCAGTAAGTTTACTAATAGAGATAAGATTTTTTGTAATGGATGGAACAACAAGTACATCTAACAAGGAAATAGAACCAAGAAGAGTGGAGTGAGAGAGATAGCCAGTGTGTGTAATGGGAAGAGAGGCTCCATTGCCAACTACCACTTTGTCACAACCATTGTAGGGAGTCGTAGCTTCAAGAGTGCCTGCATCATTAGTCATGTGAGAGGATGCACCACTATCAGTGTACCAATCTAAATCTTGAGAATCTTGAATCGTGCAGGATGAGAAGGCTTCTGCAATGTTGGCCATTTGGAATGACTGATTGAAGCACTCCCAACAAGCAACAACAATATGACCTGTCTTACCACATATCTGACAAACAGGCCGTGAAGAAGACCTCTGGAAATGTGGAGCAAGGGACCGAAAACTAGATGAAGAAACACGTTGATCGGTGAGTGAAGTGCAGCCACCACGACTTCCTTTGAAGCGACCCCCGCCAGGATTGTGTTGACCACCACGCTGAGTAGTGAAAGCTGCAATAGACCTAGATTGAACATCAAGGGATTTAACAAATAAATCATGACTCTGTGCCTTATGAATAACATCCTAGAAAGTGGGTATAGGGGTCTGAGATAACATGGTAATGGAGAAGGAAGCAAAGGCACCACCGAGACCACGAAGAAACCAGTGAACTTTGTCAGTGTCATCACTAGATACTCAGCACCTGTGTTTTCGAGTGTCCTCTTTCAGACATTCATCTCCACTGTGGTTGGTTTGCCTCTGCAAGAAGAAGACGTGAGGCTGTGGAGAACACGAGTTTAATGGGATGGGTTTGAAAATTGCAAGTGAGGCGTGAGGTTGTTCGCATGGAGGTTCGGTTGCTGCATGGAGAAGGGAAGTGGAAAAAAGACCTGCGTGGGCTGTTGTTTTTAGGGTATTAAATGCTTACCAAAACAACGTTGTTTTGGCAAGTGTAAGGGTTTTTTTTTTTTTTTTTTTTCAAGCCAAACGACGTCGTTTGGGAGGCCTTTTTTAAATTGATTTTAGTTTTTCAAAAGGGCATTTTAGTAACTTAACCTCAAAAAATGACGTCGTATTGCATTTTTCATCCAATTTGACAGTGCTGACTAACGGAGTGGCCAATTTGACATTTTTTGAAACTTCGTGGGGCTACTTTATTACATTTTGAATATTGGGGGGCCAACTTGCAAATGACTGATAGTTTAGGGGGCCATTTTATATTTTTCCCAAAAAAAAATGCTAGCACATATAGAAGCTCAGGCATCACAATCCTCCCATTGCACAATGAAACCTCCCAAGAAAGAACTGCTTTGATTTCTTGGGACCTGCAGTAATCTAATTTCAAAATCTTGATATTTTCTTTTCCTACCTTTTTCTTAGCAACCAAACAGGGCATCAAGCATAAATACACATAGAGCTCCTTTAATTTTTTTTTGTTCAACTTTAAAAATAGCAAAAAGAAGAAAGAGGAAAGAATATATATATATTATTGGAAAAATATAAAAGCATATACTATTGGAAAATGAAAATGAAAGTTGGGTTCATATTGGAAAAGGAAATTTGGGAAAAAAATCTGTGGTGTTGATTATAGCTCCCTCGCATAATATATTGTAGTAATACTAGTTGTAGTAATACCAGTTGTCAACTTTTTATTGGTTGATTTGAGCAACGAGGGGACCCCTTTTGAAGGGTAAAAGTGTAATTTTAATCAAATAAATGAGAAATAGAATGAGCATGGAAACACTGAATCTCGCAAGTAAACCCATAGATCAAGAGAAATAAAAATTAGTCTGCAAACTAGTTTATAGTTAATTCATACAAACCATTCTAATAAAGTGACGCGTATCTCCAAATATTCTACGTACCCCTTTCTTGGTAGTTTCTTTTCTTGTTCATTTGCTTTTGTTGGGCCTTTTGGTCCCCAATTCACACCAAAATATGAATTGGGTCAATGCGGTTAAGAAAGGTGGGGATGCTGGTAGTGATGGAGGCTAAAAGGATGGGTGGGGATGATGGGTTGATCGTTAAAAGAGAAAAATGCAGGAATTCGAAGCTTCGAAAAATTTTCTGGTGGGCATATAAAATGCGTAGTGGAAATAAGGGTTTAGAATTACCTCCCGCCATCTTTGCTCAAACAAATTAGAAATTAAATAGAGATTTTTTGATTTATGCCTATCATTGCCAATAAATAGAATGCACGTGCTTTATTTACAGGTAGGTCAGGGATCCCCAATAAGAATTATTGCCTTATTTATTCTTCGCATCAAGAAAAAAAAAATCAATTCAAAATATTTAATTCCACAAAATAATCTTTATTGGGAATAAATCATTGAATACTATAATTATATTTATTTTATAATTACAGTAAATATATATAACATACGGTCCTTCGTAAATATATTCCTCCCATCAAGGTATACCTTAATTAGAAATTTATTACATGGCAACTAGGGAATTCCAAAAGATCCTTTCGCAGCGTATTTTTGGCCTCAATAGAATTGCATTTTTGAGAGTTTGAGGGGACATTTGACCACTCTCAAATCCCTCCCTGCCACCTGGTCACCTCACCATGTACACACAGTCCAAGCATTGTTGGGTCACACGGTTGTTTGCTGCCGACTAGGGAGTGTAAGAGTTGCCAAACCTTTTACGCAAAAAGACTTTTTTCGGTCATCCTGGCACAATATAATTGAATATTTTTTTTATTTAAAATTTTTTTGAATTAATTATATTGTGCCACGTGCCTTGGCAACTGGTACTCTGGTACGCGTAGGCCGTGTAGCATTGTTTGTGGACTTGTACGTGCGGGTGTTCGTTGGTATAAATTAAAGAATTAAGAACCGCATCGCAATCCTCCCATTGCACAGCGAAACCTCGGCTTTTCTTCTTAATTTTGCCAAGTTTTGTTGAGCATTATTTATTTTTGTTAGTTTTGTTAAGCCGAGGTTTCTTCATAGATACTGTGAAAACAACGTCGTTCGGTTAAAAGAATATTGTTTTGCTAAATGTCAACTGCAGTAATTTTTATATTTTGTACTTTTTAAAGAAGGGTCCTTGTACTGCATATATATTTCAAGGGCTGTGTCGTTTGGAACAGTGTCTTGTATACATGGGCATCCGCGAATCTATCAAGGGGAAATCTTTTCGGCGCAACACCGATTCAGTCGACCAGTACTCCAGTTCCAGCTTGAATTCCCAGCAGCTTGTTGCCCAACACTCGTTCCACCATGAAAACTCACCTGCTGTCATTACACCCACCAAGGAAGAACCCATCGCGATCGTTAGCCCTTCTCAAAAGAGAAGTTCACTTCTGATGCTGTTGCGCCGAATGTGGCAAACCATGCATGTAAGGGATTTTCTGGAGATGGGGAAGGATTTACTGAAGAACAATAGAGTTATAAGAGCAATTAGATAGCTGAATATATATATATTACTGAATTTATCAGCTATGTGTAGGAAAATTTTTGATAGTACAGTGTGTATGGGGCTGAGGTTTCCTCTGTATGGGTGAGTCCGAAAAATACTACCTTAGAGAAGTTCCTCAATATAAAAAAAAAAAAAAAAAAAAAATACTGAATTTACTTCCTATTAAGATGAGCTGGTCTTGAGGCTTTTGTTTAGTCCTTTGTAAGGGCTTGGTTTTGTTTGTTCTGGGTTGCTGTTGGGGTTTTTGCTGTTGCCAATATTTGCAATATTCTCAAATTCTGTCCTTTTCCCTCGTGCGTTGACCCATTGCATATATAAAGCCAATTCTGGTTTATATAGAAGATTCTAACAGAATAACAGAATTAGAGCTGTATTATGCAGAGAATTCATAGGGAATTACAAAACGCAATGCAGTCTATGTAAAACGCTAAACATAAGTACTGGTTGACAGCTGTAGTCACGTGAGGTCCATAACAAACCACAAAAGAGTGCTCTTTATTTGATTTTACTTCTTCTGAATCGTACGGTTTTTTTGCCTTTTGCACCCATCGTTATGAACCTTTCTTCTGGCTTTATAGAATCTCGGAAGGAAAAAACAAAATCACCAACACCCAGTCAAGTAGTTGTTTGATTTCTCGGGATCTAATTTCAAAATCTTTATATTTTCTTTTCCCAACCAAACAGAGCATCGAATTTTATTTTTTTTGTTTTTTTTTTCCAACTTTAAAAATAGCAAACAGAAGAAAGAGGAAATAAAAACATTATGGAAAGTATTGAGCATCTCTAGTAGCGTTAGGTATTTTACCTAGTGAAAAAGTACAACTTTTTACTTTACATATTCCTTTTTAACTACACACTCCAACAGATTCTCTATTACATTCTTTGCTTGCTTTAAAATATTATTTATCATTCTTTTTTTATTATATTATTGTCAACACTTAATTTAAAGGGAAAAACAAATACATATATAGAAATCATTCATAAAAATAAAAATAAACACATATGAGGAGGAACATTCATCTCACATGTAGGTTCCAATTATGGCCAAAAGCTTTTAAGTCGAACAAAAAAAAAAAAACATATAGGCTACTTTCATGCGAAGTTTCGTCTGATTTGTACTCCATCAAAGAATTCTCTAGTTCCTGAGACCCAATAAGAATTCAAGAAATGAGTAGAGGACTGTGACCAAACAAATCAAGAAGAACGATTTAAGAAATAGATCCTGTTGAAGATACATATCGTTCGTTCGATGAAATTCATCAATCAAGCAAAATGGGGTTGAGCAGTATTACATTCCAAGGTAATCGAAAGGGAAAAGAGAGAGAGAGAGAAGGTTACCTCTATAGGTGGTTGGGTTGTCCTACAACAGCAAAAATGGAGAGAGAGAGCTGGAGAAGAAAGGCCATGGTTCGTCGAAAACCAAGGGTGAATGGCGGTTAGTCGGTGGCAGGCGTGCAGTGGTTGGAGGTAGAGTTTTTAACAAAGAGGAGAGGGTTTGGGCCAGTCTGCTGAAACTCGTTCAGGAAGAGAAGAAATAAATGTTTCAGAGGAAGAGAAAGAAGAAATGGTTTAATCGTGAAAAGGAAGAGAATACCCAAAACAATAAACAAAGAAAAAGCAATAGTTTAAATAATATTATATTCAATCTAATGTGCAAATTGCTATTCACCGTAGCAGTTAAGGTAGAATAGCTAATATGAAGCTATTCTAATAAAGCTAAAAAAATGACAAAAATAGCTAAATCTCAATTTTAGCTACTCTACTGAAGATACTCTTAAGTGATTACAGTTACCTCTTCCTATTAGCTTAAACTTCATCACTAATTTTCTTTTGGCTTTGCTGCACAGCCAGCCGATGTGCCAAGTCAGTATACAGGACTGCAAGTTTAGAAGCTACAGCTTGATAATCATAAAAATAAAGAGGTCTTTTGGATGTTAATAAAGAAAGCTTTTGTGCCCCAATTGTGTTCAGAGTTTGAATAAAATCATTATTGAAGGATATTAACTGTAAGACGTGTAAGTCATCTCTGTTGTGAGCAACCAAGACCCCCAGATTGTATTGTATTTGCCTTCCAATTCTACCGTTGCCCTTTTCCATTAAAGCAACAAATTCACGATAATCGATCCTTCCGTCCTAAAACAACAAATATACAAAAGAACATCTGAGATTGGTCAACACACTAAGAGCTCAAATTGATTTAAAAAAGGAAATACATATTATTTATAAGCTTTGACAAGCCATTCAAATCGTATTTGTTCAGGTTTAAAATTATATTGGAGTGCATAAAAGTTTGTTGACATACGGTTCTCTGCTTAAAGAGTACAAATTCAGATGACTTACATTATCTTGATCAACATTTCTGATTGTATCTTCAATATCTTCAAGAGAAATACCACTCATGTTATGTTCTTCACAAGCTTGCTGGAGATCATCAATTGTAATGTAACCATTTCCATCCTTGTCAAAGTATTGAAATGCTGCAACAAGAAGTTCCCTGCGTTCTAGTTTGTTAAGAGGAATTGTTGCAGCTATGAATTTCCCGTAGTTGATAGTCTCACTGTCGTCGACATCAACCTACACAGCTAAAATAACTCGCATAAACAGAATATAAGGAACCCACGAAACAACATTATGAGCACAATAATCCAATACAGCAATATCAACCACATATATTACACTTTAATGATAATGTAAAAGTAGTTAAGGGATTCTTGTATCATAAAAGATAATGTTTCTGTCCAATGTCCACCGATTTGCTGTTATATATGTTAAAGGAAGAAACATCATAACATCTTGAATTTCCCAATAAACTTTCAGAAAATGCAAACATTATTGACTTCTGAACATGCAAATTCCCAATCAAAAGGAGCACTAAGTATGTGATGAAGAAATGGACAGAGTCAATGTTCATCACCAAAGTCTATTTGTTAAGCGTTTAAAGAGGCTAAAGTTGTTCATTCATGAGTCTCTCGCTATTTTAGTCCCGTACGACTGCAGTTGAAAGCTTTCTCTACATCTGCAACTAGAGTCCTTCATTATTATTTATTATTTTATCTTTTCTTTAAAATCCAATAAGTGGCGGTCCATATAAGGTGATGTAATTGATATAAACGTATCAATGAGAATTATTCTAGTTTTTACTAAACTTATTAAGAGATGAAATTTCCCTTTTTGAGGGGTGACTCCTCTTCCCTATGGTGGTGAGATTTCACCAAACTCCATTGTTAGCCAATGAGACTCTATTCAATGTGGGATTTATCTATATTTTCTTTTGTTCATCTTTTGTCATGCATCAGTATTCTACATAGTTCACTCATTATCCAAACTTCCTTGTTGACAAAATAAGACTAAAAAGTTAGCAAAAAATGGCTCAATATTCAAACAACTATCTTACAAAATGGATTGGAAATAGAGGATTTTTTTTTTCCACTCAAGTTTCTTAAATAAATATCTTCATATAGAATATTGTCACAGATAATATGACAGACATTTAAGAGTAGTAAAAATATAAAAGCAAAGCACAATGTCTAATTTCATGTACATTCAGAAAGTTATATTTGTGACCATTTGTCATACTCATCAAAAGTGGTACATACTTAGCACAAGTCTTCACCTTCAGAAAACCCCAACTAATATTAAAGTAGAACGTGACAAATAAGATACCTCAGCTGTAGTGCTACAATCACAAGTGCATACCATTAAAGGGATGTGATTTTCAGGATCAACTTTAACCAAAGAATGATTTTCGAAGTCCCTCATCTAACATGACATCACCAACTTAATTGTCAATATAAACTACGAATTGATTAACTGAAACATAGAATTGATGTGGATTCCAATATCCTAAATTCAGCCGCAGACATGCAATATATCAGAACACAAATGAAACGATAACATAGATACATTCAAGTTATGGACATAGGTCAACTAATTGAAACAAAAACAGAACTATTGAATCAAGAAGAAGAAAAAGAAGATGATGATGAAGAAGAAGAGAAAGAAAATGAACAAACAGAATTAGATGATGATGAAATACAAAACAAAGGCAATAAACAGATCACACAAGTATTAGCTATGAAACAAACTTCTTACGGCTTCCATGAGATGAAGTATTTCTGAATTCCTCAAGATAGAGCCATATCTTCGCAAACCAGCTTTTAGTTTATCAAATGTAATTTCACCCCTGTTATCAGTATCCATCGCCTTAAAAATTTCTCTCAAACCGGCAAGCTCCTCCTCAGGAAGGCTTTCAGCTATTACCTGATAGCACAAAACAGAGACAAAAAAGTTCTGTCAATATGAATACTAGATTTGGTATTTAAAAGGAGCATGGAAAAACTCAACATCAAACGTCAGTATGCTTTTCAAATAAACATCTAATTTGATACAGAGTGCAATGCTGTATCTAAAAGCATACACACAGAGTTACCACACTCGGTGCGTGTGTGTGTTTTGTCCTTATTTGTCTTTTTATTTCAGAGTCATGCACCTGTACTTACCCGTAAAGCCATCTTCTTTAACTTCTTCATTTCAAAGAACCGTTTTAGCCGAGAAAGTACAACTGGATCCGGTGCTCTATCAGGAGCAACTCCATCTTGACATATCCAAGGATGGCCTAAACAAACGCTTAAGAGAGATAAATCTTAATTTCATCATGAAATTAGTTCAGATAACAAGTAAATGCAACCAGGTAGCTAACTACATTATTCTAATCTTTCAAAACTAGGAAAACTCTGATGAAAGAAACATATTACAAATACCTACTCAAAAGCAGTAAGATGTAAATAAAAACAATAAATCATATATATTGTACAGTTCATTCAAACAGACTAAGGTTGCATTTATAAGTCCTTAAACATTGATTGCAAAGTAGATCAACCTGCAAATCTACTTTACAAGGTCTAAAGTTCGCATAACACTGGAAAACACCCAAAACGTAGTGCCTCAGCAGCTTATACATTTTTTAACAAAATGATGGTAATGCCTAGTAGTCATGCAGGCTATAATAGCAACATGGAAGAACACATCAACAAAGGAAAAAATATCAGTTGAATGCATTCAGTCTAGATTAGATTCTCCAAATAATAGGGCAAGATCATGAAGAAAATGACAGAAAGGTTAAACATACATAAAACTTCATGAGCAGTCAAACGTTCTGAAGGTTGAGAACATAACATTTTCTGGATTAGGTCCTTTGCGCTGACAGATATACTAGGCCATGGGTTTGATTCGAAGTCAGTATCTCCCATGAACACCGCATCAAATATTCCCTGCTGTGTTTCTGAATTACAAAAAGATCAAGCCTTCAGTAAACACACACACAATGAAATTTTCACTCTTTGGGGTAATCTACCAAATCACACATACCTGTCCAAAATGGCGGCACACCACTTAGCAATATATACAGTATGACCACTGCTGACCATATGTCTGCTTCTGCCCCATAATGCCCATGGAGTACCTCGGGAGCCATGTAGTATGCGCTTGGAGCCATATGGCCCATATCCGTGAAAACTTGGCCTACAAATGAAGTGTTAGCCTCAATAAAATTGCCTACAAGCAGGAAGCAGCGACAATAACGTCACAAATTGACAAATAAGTATCTTGTTAAGTCACCTGGTTTGAAGAAAACAGAGCACCCAAAATCAAAGGCTTTGAGAGAGGAATCATCATATTTGTGCAGCAACAAGAAGCTCTCAGGCTTTAGATTCCTAAGCATAACCCCAAGCGAGTGGCAAGCATCAACAACCTCTACAATGATCTTTCCCATTAATTCAGCAGCCTTCCTCTCCGTGTAATGCCCCCTCCTGATGATCCCGTCAAACAAGTCACCACCACTACAAAGCTCCATCACAATATGCACATCCAAGGGATCCTCATAAGCACGCATGATGGTCACAATATTCTTGTGGCCCGCAAAATGGTGCATTATCTGAATCTCGCTCCTGAGATCCTCCACACCCACCTCAGAAGTCAACTTTCTTTTTGAGATTGACTTGGAGGCATACTCAATCCCCGTGGCAATCTCGATGCATAAACAAGTAGTTGCTAATCCTTCCCATCGTAATTCATGACCAAACTCGTAAAGATCATGAACGTTAGCAGTCTTATGGCCCAACACATAATAAGCTTGGTTGTCAATGCCACGGCTTCTTCCTTGGTAGAAATAATGGCAGGTGAGTTCTCATCGTTGGAGAAGTG
>NC_081541.1:29487299-29488629 GCF_901000735.1 Corylus avellana | reverse complement strand
CAATATTCTGTCAAAACTGTTGAACAAACCTTTGCTGTTTCAGGTAATAATCAGACTATTACCTTGTTCAACAAGAAATTTGTTAATGATTTTCTTGCGAAAAAATATAAATTTTTGCATATTGGTTCTGTCCAAGTTGCAGTCAAGCCATTGACTCGACTCGGTATTAATGCTTATGTTTTGGCCTGGCCTCATGACGGCCCACAGACTTCAGATTCATGTCTAGCCTCTTAAAAGGCTAGTTTTCTCAGGTTTCCCCAGACTGGCTCCATAACGGCCAGAAATGATCAGAATGGCAGAACTAGCTCATGACGGCTGGTTTCAAGATGTTTTCTATTTCGAAGATTTTCCTCTGACTCAAGAATTCTCTCCGGGTTACTGTTCATTACTATTTGAAGTCACTGTTCAAAATTTACTGTTGACTTTTACTGTTCATTGTCACGGACGACACTGTACAGGATCACTGTTCACTATTCATGATTTGGCTACCAACAACTACTATTTCTAATTGAAGACCTACTGTTCTAGATTAGCACCAGACGTGCTTTTTACTGTTCACTTTTGACAAAGCGGACTCCACAGTGACGCGGATTCCTCTTTTACTATTTGACTCATGATTGTAATTTGTTTTATGCTTTGTAACTCGCCTATATAACGAGCGTCCCCTCGCCATTGTAAGGCAGAGGCTTATAACCAGAGAACTCTTCTCTCAAGCTTTCTGACCATTCCCCTGCTTTCTTATTCTCCTCTTGTATCTCGTTCTCTGTCCCTTACTTCAGTAAGTTCTGTCACTTACTCTTGTAAGAGTTATAATCTATAACGATTATTGTTTTGATTCCAGCTTCTCAACTGCTTTTAATTTCAGTTCTTTATACAACTATCATTACCGCCTCATTGGACGGTTTTACTGCTTTGATTTAACTGCTTATTTTCTGCATCTTATTATCACCTCCCCCTATCCTTGCATCTATATGCATACTGCGCTTCCACCCCGTTCGTAAACTGCAATGACGGGGTGGTGAACTACCATTCCTTACAACTATACTGACGGGGTGGTGGACTACCGTCTAACAACGATTTTATCCCCAGAAAATATTTTGAAACATCCACTGAGAAATTGAATTCTGCTAGTGGAAACAAGTTGCATATCAAATATGAACTCAATAACGTTCATATTTGTTAGAATGATGTTCATTTTCATATCTCTGTTGTTCTTGTTAAAAACATGAATGAAAGAGTAATTCTTGGTATGCCTTTCCTTGCTTTGCTTTATTCATTTTCTGTTGATGAGATTGGTGTTTCAACTGTCAAATTTGGTGTTAATATTCAA
>NC_081541.1:29486720-29487035 GCF_901000735.1 Corylus avellana | reverse complement strand
TATATATATATGTGTGTGTGTGTGTGTGTGTGTGTGTTTTTGACGTGTCAAAATTAGCACGTCAGAAATTTTTAACGTGCTAGTTCTAGCACGTCAAGAAAAAAAAAGCGGGACATTCAACTTAATTTTCCCTCTTCTTTCCCTCTTTTATTATTTATTCTTTCCCCATATCTACTTTTCTTATTTAATTCCAAATTTTCTTTCCCTCTCTCAATCTCCCTCTTCTCTCTCAATCTCTCTGCACAGCAGCAAAGCTAGAAGAAAAACAGATCAAGAAGAAGAAAAACAAAAGGAGAAGAGAAGATCGAAGAGAAG
>NC_081541.1:29480717-29486472 GCF_901000735.1 Corylus avellana | reverse complement strand
AAAAAAAAAAAAAAAAAGAGAAGAGAAGAAGATCGAAGAAGAGAGATTTTTTATTTGAAGAAGCTCTGATTTGGTTTATTTTGATTTGATTTGAGAGATTTTTTATTTTTGATTTGAAGAGAAGAAGATTGAAGAAGGATAAGGTTTATTTTTTGATTTGGGTTTTTGATTTTTTGGGTTTGGATTTTTGAAAATGGAGGAAAGAAGAGAGAGAGAGAGAGAGTGAAAATAGAGGAAGCTGGAAGAGATTAGGGAGAGAGCTGGGGGGAGAAGAAAGGTACTATTCCAGAATTAAAAAAATATTTTTAATTGAAAAAAATCCAGAAAAAATTTATAAAAAGAATTTTTTTTTTTAATAATTTTTTTATGGATTTTTTTTTTCAATTAAAAACATTTACAGACGTGTCAAAAAATGACACGTCAAGAATTTCTGACGTGTCATTTTTTGACACGTCAGGAAAATTTTTTGACGTGTTAAATCCAACACGTCAGGAATTTCTGACGTGCCAAAGAAATTTCCAATTCCTGACACCCACAATCTTGATGCCTGAAACACATCAATATTGCCCCGTCATGAGGGTTTACTGATGTGTCAGACCACCTGACACGTCAGAAAATCTATGTCAATAAAAAATCATTTTTTTGTAGTGATGGTTCTCCATCCATTTAGAAGGTTCTTTACAAAGATTATTTTAGATGGTTTTCCATCCATCTAGAAGGTTATCTTCAAATATTTATCTAGATGGTTCTCCATCCATCTAGAAGGTACTCTTTAAGATGTATTTAGATGATTCTCTATTCATCTAGAAGGTTCTCAATTTGTCTTCATCATCTAGATGGTTCTACTTTGGAGGCCAAGTTTATTCATCTAGAAAGTTCTAACTTGGGGGCTAAGTTCATTATCTAGATGGTTCTAACTTTGGCTATAAATGGCCAAGGGGCCTTATGCCTTAAATGATGATTGAGGAAGATCAACAACAACACACAAGAAGAGAGGCTAGGAGAGGAGAGCTTCAGTTATACTCTAGAGAGAGAAAGTTAAGAAAATAGTGTTTTAATACACCACTGAGAGTGTATATTAGTTTCAATAGAGGTTGTTTCTCTCTGTATTACTTTACTCCTGTTTTAACTCAAGTTTTGCATAACTTGAGTAAACACCACTGTAACAAGTTATTTATAGTAGATTGATCGGAGTTAGTCCCGTGGATGTAGGCCCACTGCCGAACCACGTAAATACTGTGTGTTGATCTCTTGCATTTATCATTCCATTATTATTCTGTGGAGTCTGCACAACCATTGAGTCAAGGGTGTGTCCATCCCCAACAAGTGGTATCAGAGCCAGGTTGACGGTAATACGGTACTATTCATCGTCATTTTTTCATTTGAAGATTGTTGTGCAATTTTAATGGAAGGGACAAGCAGGAGAATGATAAGCCTAAATGGTAGCAATTGGCTTCTTTGGAAAGGCAAGATGTTAGACATTCTTTACTATAAAGATATGTATGCTCCAATTGAAGGTGACATAGCCAAGCCAAAGGAGACTTCAGATGCAGAGTGGAAGAAATTAAATTTACAAGTAGTTGGTCTCATTCAGCAATGGGTGGATGACAAAGTCTACCATCATATTTCCGATGAAACCAATGCTTGTAAATTATGGAAGAAGCTGACAGCAAGATACGAGCGAAAGACAGCCGTAAACAAAGCCTTCTTGATTCAACAACTTGTTAACTTGAAGTTTAAGGAGGGTGCTTCAGTTTCCGACCATCTGAATGATTTTCAGAGTATCGTAAATCAACTGAACACTATGAAGATGACTCTTGATGAGGAGCTACAAGCTTTGATGCTCTTAAGCTCTCTACCAGATAGCTGGGAAACCTTGGTGGTGTGCTTGAGTAACTCTACTCCCGATGGCAAGATGACCATGGAGCAAGTCACAAGCAGTATGTTCAATGAAGAAACCAGAAGACAGGCTGCGTCCCAGCACACAAGCTCTTGTCATAGAGAACAGGGGCAGAAGCAAAAACAGAGGTTTCAAAAGTCGTGATAAATCCAAAGGGAGGTCAAAGTCAAGAGGGAGGTCCATTGAAAGAAGAAAATGTTATCATTGCGGCAAGGAGGGTCATATGAAGAGAAATTGCTATGCTTGGAAGCAAGAACAAAACCAAGTTGACTACAACGAAAGAAAAGATGGTGAAAAGAATACAACTGCCACTTGCTTGTGGCAAGATGTGGTAGTTCTATCTTATGGCCCTGGGGATTGTTTGCATGTTGCGGGTAATGATGAGGAGTGGGTTGTAGACACCGCTTCCTCTTACCAAGCTACTCCTAACAAGGAGATCTTCACATCATACAAAGCAGGTGACTTTGGTATGGTAAGAATGGGTAACACTAGCAACTCGAAGATAGTTGGGATTGGTAACATTCGTGTTCATTGATTGGTAACACTAGCAACTCAATGTCGGGTGTACATTGATTTTGAAGGATGTTCGACATATTCCCGACCTGCGTCTCAATCTCATATCTGGGAATATCCTTGATAAAGAAGGGTATGAAAGTTACTTTGGCAAAGGAGTTTGGAAGCTCACCAAGGGATCTTTGGTGGTGGCTAAAGGCAAGTCTTGTTCATTATACAAGACACATATGAAGGTGTGTCGTGATGAGCTGTTCGCTGTGGAAGATAGTTCATCTCCAAATTTATGGCACAAAAGGCTGGGTCACATGAGTGAGAAAGGGCTGCAGATTTTGGCAAAGAAGTCGCTCATTCCTGTTGACAAAGGTAAAGCTCTTAATCCATGTGAACATTGTTTATTCGGGAAACAACATAGAGTTTCTTTTGCAACGTCTTCACAAAAGAAATCTACTATTATGGAGAGGGTCTACTCAGATGTTTGTGGACCTGTCGAAGTTCCAACCTTGGGTGGCAATAGATATTTTGTCACATTCATTGATGATGCATCAAGGAAAGTGTGGGTCTATCTATTAAAGACAAAATATCAAGTCTTTGATATCTTTCAACAATTCCATGCCATGGTTGAAAGAGAGACTGGAAAGCAGTTAAAGTGTCTCCGTACTGACAACAGAGGAGAATAAACTGTGAAGAAATTCAGAAACTTTTGTTCAGAGCATGGAATAAGGCATGAAAAGACTGTGCCAGGCACCCCACAACACAATGGTATTGTGGAGAGGATGAACCGCACCATTGTAGAAAGAGTTAGATGCAAGCTCAAAATGGCTGGATTACACAAGTCATTTTGGGGAGAGGCCACTCTGACGGCCTGCTATTTAATCAACCGTTCACCTTTAGTTCCTTTGGGTTTCGACATACCGGAGAGAGTATGGAGCGAAAGAGATGTCTCATATTCTCATTTGAAGGTATTTGGGTGCAAGGCTTTTGCACATGTTCCAAAGGAGAACAAGTTGAAGCTTGATGACAAGGCACTTCCTTGTATTTTTCTGGGTTATGGAAATGAAGAATTTGGATTCAGGCTATGGGATCCAATCAAGAGGAAGATTGTCAAAAGTCGAGATGTGGTTTTCTATGAAGACCAATTCTATGGTGATGCAAATAAACCTGAGAAGTCTAAAGCTACGATTGAAGATATAGTTGATTTATCTTCCAGTCCTTCTCAGCATACTCCAAACGAGGAAGTTCTGCATGATGCTGCACCAGAATTGACTCCCAGTGATGAGCCGGAGTTGCTTGATAATGATGAGGATACTGAGCAGGGGGAGCATCCTCATGATCAAGAAGATTCAAGATCTCAGGTTAGAAGATCTACTAGAGAGCATAGACCGTCATCCAAATATCCTACTTCATAATATATTCTGCTTACTAGAGAGGGGGAGCCAGAGAGTTTCCAAGAAGTACAATCTCATAAGGATAAAATCTGCTGGGAAAAAGCCATGCAAGAAGAAATGAATTCTCTGCAGAAAAATGATACCTATAAGTTGGTAGAACTTCCTAAAGGTAGAAAAGCATTGAAGAACAAGTGGGTGTTCAAGCTGAAGAGGGATAGCAGTGGAAAGCTAGCAAAGCACAAAGCACGGTTAGTAGATAAAAGCTTTGCATAGAAGAAAGCAATGGAGGTCATTTCTTACTCCTCAGCTGTTGGGAGTCTTATGTATGCCATGGTGTGCACACGACCAGACATTGCACATGCTGTAGGTACTGTCAGCAAATTTCTCTCAAATCCGGGCAAAGATCATTGGGAAGCTGTGAAATAGATCTTTAGATATTTAAAGGGTACTTCCAAGTTATGCTTAATGGGGAGCTGTCTCATAGTAGTCAAAACTCCAGAAGTGTGTTGCATTATCAACTACAGAAGCGGAATACATTGCCGCTACAGAAGCTGCCAAGGAAATGCTATGAATGAAGAGATTTCTTCTTGAGCTTGGAGTAAAGCAAGATGAGTATTTGGTATTTTGTGATAGTCAAAGTGCTATAGACTTGAGCAAAAATGCTACTTATCATTCTCGGATGAAGCATATCGATGTGAGGTATCATTGACTATGTGAGGTGATAGACAAGAAGCAAATGAAGCTTGAAAAGATCCATACAGAAAAGAATCCCTTTGATATGTTGACTAAGGTGGTTCTGACTGGGAAGCATGAGCTATGTTTCCAGTTAGCCGGTTTAAACTTCCTATGAGTGAAGTTAGTCGTGGCTTGCTCCTCTAAGTAGGGAGGGGGAGATTTGTTGGCTGCCGACAAGGTTTTTCCCTACTTAAGATAAGATTTTGATTAAACAAAATGGAGCAAGTCATACAAAGATTTATCTAGATGGTTCTCCATCCATCTAGAAGGTTCTTTACAAAGATTATTTTAGATGGTTCTCCATCCATCTAGAAGGTTCTCTTCAAAGATTTATCTAGATGGTTCTCCATTCATCTAGAAGGTTCTCTTCAAGATGTATCTAGATGATTCTCTATTCATCTAGAAGGTTCTCAATTTGTCTTCATCATCTAGATGGTTCTACCTTAGAGGCCAAGTTCATTCACTTAGAAGGTTCTAACTTGGGGGCTAAGTTCATTATCTAGATGGTTCTAACTTTGGCTATAAACAGCCAAGGGGCCTTATGCCTTAAATGATGATTGAGGAAGATCAACAACAACACACAAGAAGAGAAGCTAGGAGAGGAGAGCTTCAGTTATACTCTAGAGAGAGAGTTAAGAAAAGAGTGTTTTAATACACCATTGAGAGTGTATATTAGTTTCAATAGAGGTTGTTTCTCTCTGTATTACTTTACTCCTGTGTTAACTCAAGTTTTGCATAACTTGAGTAAACACCACTGTAATAAGTTGTTTATAGTGGATTGATCGGAATTAGTCCCGTGGATGTAGGCCCACTGCCGAACCACGTAAATACTGTGTGTTGATCTCTTGCATTTATCATTCCATTATTATTCTGTGGAGTCTGCACAACCATTGAGTCAAGGGTGTGTCCATCCCCAACAATTATGCAGCCTTGCTGACCGAAATGATTGTCATCAGCCGGAACTATTGTGGGCTTAGGAACCCACAAACAGTTAGAGACCTTCGTAGGATGGTGAAAGTAAAGAAGCCCAATATGACTTTTACTATGGAAACCAAGCTTGAAAAAAATAAAATGAAGACAGTTCGAATAAAGAGGGGTTTTTCAAACCTGTTTGTCATGGAGAGTATGGGAAGAAGTGGCGGCCTTGCTTTGTTTTGGGATGATGCTGCATGAGTAACTATCCAGAACTTTAGCCGACGTCATATAAACGCAGTTATTTCAC
>NC_081541.1:29477951-29480617 GCF_901000735.1 Corylus avellana | reverse complement strand
AAAAAAAAAAAAAAAAAAAAAAAAAAAAAAAAAACCAAAATGCGTTAGGGGTTCAATAAAAAAAGTCATTTAGAAACTCATATGGTAAAATCATAATTACAACTAAAATAGTTAAGAAAATAATTGAACTTATCAATTTCTCTTGATTATTTAATAAATTATAAATTGTTACATTAGTTTGTAAATACTTTGTAGTAAAAATTGTAGTTCCACAAGTATTTTCCATTGTAAAATGAATACCACATACCCAGTGATAAAACTGCTACCTTTACAAATTACAAGTTTATCAATTTGATACCTTCAATCATCTACCATTTAAAAACTTACTAGAATTTTTGTTACTTGTATAAAAAGGCCTATAAGACCAATAAAATATTGCTACGTGTACAAAATGTCATCTCAGCTTGACACCTAATAAAAAACACTTCATATATAAAATAACAAAATCTGAAAGAAAAAAGAAAGCTAAAACATTTTTTTTTTTTAAAAAAAAAAAATGGTGTTGGAGAGGGGAGAGGGCATTCATGATGAGAGTACAATACAAATAATAATTTTCAGGGCCATAAAAATTACAGCAGGAAAAATTTAAAATTTAAATGTATGGTACATTTTATTATTTTAATACAACGATACCAGAGTTTCATTACTCTGTACATCCCAAAAATACCTAAGAATCCAACCATCAAGAAAACTTTTCTGCATGTAGGGAGGTCACCATCATTCTGAACGATCCAGCTATACTAGTGATGTAGGTTGTCTCCTTGTTTTCTAAGACGTTCCTTGCTTTTTACCAGGTTGTCTCCCGTTAATTGTTTAACCAAAGGTTGTCTCATTGTTTTCGATAACGTTTCTTGTTTTTTACCAGGTTATTTCTCGTTAACTATTTTTAGCCTCCTTATTTCCGATGATGTTTTTTTTTTTTTTTTTTAACTCCCGTTAATTGTTTTTAGCCCAAAGTTGTCTCATTGTTTTTAGCTCAAGGGCAAAAACAAGAAGACTCATCCCTGACAACAAAGAGAAAACTTTGGATAAAAACAATAAATAGGGAGACAACCCCCTAAAATAAGGACGGTAAGAAAACCCTGGACAAAAACAAGAAGACTCATCCCTAGCAACAAGGAGAACACCTTGAATAAAAATAATGGTCATGCTAAAAAATGCATGTAAACAAAGTTTACATGTCAAAAAGGTGAGCTCAACTCAGTAAGTAAACACAAAATGAAACAAATAATTTTCTACTAAATGTTTACTTTGAACAAACTATTTAATACAAGTCATAACAATTCTTGAAAAATTATTACATTGGTACCTATAATGAATGATAAGAAAACTAACTTTGAAACATAATTTCATAATTATCTTTAATCATTATGACTTGTAAATTAATCAAATATTTTCATTATCCTTTTTCATGAATAGACTTCCTTCCGTTTCTCATAAACATCATTTTCTCGTGTAACATGTATTACCCCTTGGTCCATTTTCATATTTTTTAAAACCCTGAGCAACGCAAGTTAGCTTGTCCCGAGGGACCATCGTAAACTCATGCTGTGATTGTAGGAGAGCTGCCGAAGTAGGAGCTTTCATAAGTAAAGGATACTCGGCTGATAGGCTATGTGTGCAATAAAGTGTGGTTTTGCTATGTTATCCACAAATCATAAACATCATATAGTCGAATTATAACATGTCATAACATTATCATAATGGTGCCACATGGAAACATAGTGCACATGCACTTTCATAAACATATCATCATCGAGCTCATGATCTTCCTTGCATAAATCTTCATATGATATCTTTGCATGTGCATCTTCATGAATCAATATAAACATGTTTGTGGTTTCGTAACATTTTCGTGAAATATCATATCATAAAACATCATACCATCATCTTTAAAATAACATGACATGAAAATCGTGTCATTAATTAGTCGTGATTTATAAATACAGAGGGAACTATTAAAATGCATGCATTAATTAGAAAATTTTGCAACATTTATAAAAATATATTTATTATTTAGTTTAGTAAAAAGAATTTGCCGGGAATTTTAAATGTTAAAGTGTTTACTTACCTAGTTGCCGACAAGTGGAAAAACACCCCTTCACTTAAGACCCTACAATTTATCACATAACCCTACTTAACTTAGAGAAGATCTTAAATTTCGTCTTCTCTCTCCCATTTAAAGTTTCTAATTTTCTAAATGTTAAGCTGTCTAGTAAGATTAGTATTGAAATTTCTTGATGATAATCAATTCTTCCGTCCTAAAACAACAAATATACAAAAGAACATCTGAGATTGGTCAACAAACTAAGAGCTCAAATTGATTTAAAAAATGAAAAACATATTTATATATAAGCTTTGACAAGCTATTCAAATCGTATTTGTTCATGTTTAAAAATTTTATTAGAGTGCATAAACTTTTGTTGACATAAATAAAGTTCGCTGCTTAAACAGAGCAAATTTAGATGATTTACTATTGTACACAAAACTAAATTTAGGGATTCCAGAGAACCAAAAAAAGAGCATAATAGAAAATAAACCAATCACACAAGACACCAAAATTTAAGTAATTCAGCTTTACAAGCCTAAAATCATTGACGGAGACGACCTGGATAAAATTTACTATCAAAAGTGAAAAACGCTAAACAAAGAAAATATCACAATTT
>NC_081541.1:29470167-29477851 GCF_901000735.1 Corylus avellana | reverse complement strand
TCTGGATAGGTTAATGGGCTGTCCGGATAGGGCCTTGCGGAGCAAAAACAGAGTTTTTGGAACTATTGTTCGGACAGGGGGAGGGCTTGTCCGAATAGGGACTGCAGAGAGTGAAAATTAGCAATCATCAGCAATCTGAAAATTCCGTCGGTCCTTGATCAATAGCTTCAATCGATAGGTGTTTGTGGTTCAACTGAGCTGAAATTTTGCAAGGATGTTCATGACATATGAGTCTACATTATGAATGGTGGAGATTTGATTCTTAGCATTTTATATCAGTATTTGAGCCCGTGAATAGTAACCTTTGCATTTTAAAACCGAATTGAGCTAACAAAAATACTAACAAAAAGATAGAGTACAAATTAAAGAGTAACAGAGAGAAAATCACTCAAAATCCAAAGCCCTAATACACTTAAATTTCACTCACACAAAAAAAAAAAAAACAAAAAAAACAAAATAACAAAATAACAAAAGAAAGAAAAAACCAACGAAAGAGCAGACTCTCTTTTTCTCTAAGACACTGCAAACTGTGAAAAAAATAAAAGAATATATTCTAAGAGAGGTTGACCTTCTTTTTTGTTTTTTTATAAGCGAGAGATGGACCTTCTTGGTTGTTCGTTTAATCGTTTCTCTTCTTGAATAAAGAATCGTTTGGGAATAATGGTGACCGTGTGAAGGTTGTTGGAGAACAACGCTTGGGCCCCGCAAATTTGCAAAAATATTCTTTGTGAGTTTCCTTAGTAGTTTCTTTTCTTGTTTATTTGCTTTTGTTGGGCCTTTTGGTCCCTGATTCACACCAAAATATGAATTGGGTCAATGCGGTTAAGAGAGATGAGGACACTGGTAGTGATGGAGGCTAAAAGGATAGGTGGGGATGATGGGTCGATCATTAAAAGAGAAAAGTGGAGGAATTCTGCTTCAAAAAATTTTCTGATGAGCATATAAATTAATGCGTAGTGGAAATAAGGGTTCAGAATTACTTTCCACTATCTTTGCTCAAACAAATTAGAAATTAAGTAGAGATTTTTTGACTTGTGCCTACTAGTATCAATTGATAGAATGCACATGCTTTATTTACAGGTAAATTAGAAACTCTCAATCAAAATTATTACCTTATTTATTCATTGCATCAAGGAAAAAAAATCAAATAAATAATCAATTCAAAATATTTAATTTCACAAAATAATCCTTATTTGAAATAAATGAATAAAAAAAAGAGTTTGCAGGGTTATATATTATAATTTTTCGTCTTGATTTTGCAGGGTAATGAATAAAAAAAAGAGTTTCTTCGTTGTCATTAATTCTGTGAAAAGACGGGTTGCTGATAAGTACACATACAGTTAAAGACTATTTATATTCGCATGTCAAATTTAAATTGTATTAAAACAAAATTATTAAACTGTATAAATTAAGTATAATTCGATCTATTTAATTAAATGAGCTAAACTTTTTAATTTTAATTCGCTAATTTTATTTTAAATTCTTAATCATGCCTCATTGTCATCACAACACCAAGGATTTGCACTCAGAAATTAGAGGAGTTCTAGAAGAATTTTTTTTTTTTTCTTTCTTTTTATACGCAAAATAATTATAAGAAGAGAAGTATGTTTATGGTGGCTAAAGTATATGAATGTGGGTGTTGGACCGTCGGTAGAGGTATACCTACAGGTGGCAGTGTCAACAGGTATAGAAAGCGACAAATAGCAACAGTTCCCAGGTGCGGCACTCGGCGGAAAAATAACATTATTAAACCTCAAAAATCAAACTTAGGAAAATAAAAAATAATCACGAAATAATTATAAGAAGAGAAGTATGTTTATGGTGGCTAAAGTATATGAATGTGGGTGTCGGACCGTCGGTAGAGGTATACCTACAGGTGGCAGTGTCAACAGGTATAGAAAGTGACAAATAGCAGCAGTTCCCAGGTGCGGCGCTCGGCGGAAAAATAACGTTATTAAACCCCAAAAATCAAACTTAGGAAAATAAAAAATACAAATCAAACTAAAGCAACTCGAAAGTAAGTTGGTCTAAAGACTCTAAACCATTAATAAATAAATAAATAAAAACCAGCTCCATATTGCAAAAGCCATTAATAAATGTCCCCCAAGAACCCTACACAGGGACCCTCCATGTCCCCCATTCACACCTCTTATAAGTCCCCCCACCCCTCCCCCTCTATGTACCTTAAAAATTTAAAATCCCCCTCGAACTCTTTCCCTTGCACCATTTTCTAGTGTGCTCGTGTGGCTTCAAATTTTTGTAACACATTCTATTTCTCTCTCTCTGTCTCTTGACTCTTTGTAGCTGCCTGCTGCCATGGCATCAGCTGGGACTGGCTCGCCCTGCGGTGCATGCAAGTTTCTGAGGAGAAAGTGCGCTTCAGATTGCATCTTTGCGCCTTACTTTTGCTGTTGTTTTTGCGGGGTGATGAATGAAATAAGAGTTTCTTCGTTGTTCGGTTAAAAGAATATTGTTTTGCTAAATCTCAACTGTAGTTATTTTTATATTTTGTATTTTTTAAAGAAGGGTCCTTGTACTGCATATATATTTCCAGGGCTGTGTCGTTTGGAACAGTGTCTTGTATACATGGGCGTCCGCGAATCTACCAAGGGGAAATCTTTTCGGCGCAACACCGATTCAGTCGACCAGTACTCCAGTTCCAGCTTGAATTCCCAGCAGCTTGTTGCCCAACACTCGTTCAACCATGAAAACTCACCTGCTGCCATTACACCCACCAAGGAAGAACCCATCGTGATCGTTAGCCCTTCTCAAAAGAGAAGTTCACTTCTGATGCTGTTGCGCCGAATGTGGAAAACCATGCATGTAAGTGATTTTCTGGGGATGGGGAAGGATTTACTGAAGAACAATAGAGTTATAAGAGCAAGTATCTCAAAAAAGGTCACTTCTGATGCTGTTGCGCCGAATGTGGCAAACCATGCGTGTAAGGGATTTTCTGGGGATGGCGAAGGATTTACTGAAGATCATTAATAGAGTTATAAGAGCAATTACATAGCTGAAAAAAAATATATATATATATATATATATAATACTGAATTTATCAGCTCCGTGTAGGAAAATTTTCGATGATACAAGGTTGATGTTTCCTCTGTAGGGATGGGTTTGAAGAGTTCTGCCCGAAGAGATTTCTCGATATAAAAAAAAAAAAACACTGAATTTACTTCCTATTAAGATGAGCTGGTCTTGTTGTTTTGCTTCTGTGTTAAGGCTTTTGTTTAGTCCTTTGTAAGGGCTTGGTTTGGTTTGTTCAGGGTTGCTGTTGGGGTTTTTGCAGTTGGCAATGACTGCAATATTCTCAAATTCTGTCCTTTTCCCTCGTGCGTTGACCCATTGCATATATAAAGCCAATTCTGGTTTATATAGAAGATTCTAACAGAATAACAGAATTAGAGCTGTATTATGCAATTTATGCTAACGCAGAATTCAAAGGCAATTACAAAACGCAAGGCAGTCTATGTAAATCGCTAAACGTAAGTACTGGTTGACAGCTGTAGTCACGTGAGGTCCATAGCAAACCACAAAAGAGTGTTCATTTGATTTTACTTCTTCTGAATCTTACTGTTTTTTTGCCTTTTGCACCCATCGTTATGAACCTTTCTTCTGGCTTTATAGAATCTCGGAAGGAAAAAACAAAATCACCAAGACCCAGTCAAGTAGTTGTTTGATTTCTCGGGATCTAATTTCAAAATCTTTATATTTTCTTTTCCCAACCAAACAGAGCATTATTATTATTATTATTATTTTTTTTTCAACTTTAAAAATAACAAAAAGAAGAAAGAGGAAATAAAAACATTATGGGAAGTATTTCGCATCTCTAGCAGCATTAGGTATTTTACTTGGTGAAAAAATAACTCTTTACTTTAGCTATTACTTTTTAACCACACACTCCAACAGATTCTCTATTATATTTTCTACTTGCTTTAAAATATTATTATTTTTTATTATTATTATTATATTGTTGTCAACACATAATTTAAAGGAAAAAAACAAACACATATATAGAACTCATTCATAAAAATAAAAATAAATACATATGAGGAACATTCATCTCACATGCAGGTTCTACTTATGACCAAAAGCTTTTAAGTCGGACAAAAATACATATAGGCTACTTTCATGCGAAGTTTCATTTGATTTGTACTCCATCAAAGAATTCTCTAGTTCCTGAGACCCAATAAGGATTCAAGAAATGAGCAGAGGAGTGTGACTAGACAAATCAAGAAGAATTCAAGAAAGGAGCAGAGGAGTGTGTGACCAAACAAATCAAGAAGAATGATTTAAGAAATAGATCCGGTTGAAGATACACACCGTTCATTCGATGAAATTCATCAATCAAGCAAAATGGGGTTGAGCAGTATTACATTCCAAGGTAATTGAAAGAGAAAAGAGAGAGAGAGAGAGAGAGAGAGAGAGAAAAGCTTTCCTCTGTAGGTGGTTGGGTTGTCCTGCAACGGCGAAAATGGAGAGAGAGAGAGCAGGAGAAGAAAGGCCATGGTTCGTCAAAAACCAAGGGTGAATGGTGGTTAGTCGGCGGTAGGCATGCGGTGGTCGGAGGTAGAGTTTTTAACAGAGAGGAGAGGGTTAGGGCCAGTCTGCTGAAACTTGTTCGGGAAGAGAAGAAATAAATGTTTAAGAATAAGAGGAAGAAGAAATGATTTAATTGTGAAAAGGAGGAGAATACCCAAAACAATAAATAAAGAAAAAAGCAATAGTTTAAATAATATTATATTCAATCTAGTGTGCAAATTGCTATTTACCATAGCAGTTAAGGTAAAATAGCTAATATGAAGCTATTTTGCTGGAGTTAGAAAAATGGCAAAAATAGCTAAATATAGCTAATATCTCACTTTTAGCTACTTTGCTGGAGATGCTCTTAAATGATTACAGTTACCTCTTCCTATTAGATTAAGCTTTTAGAACATGTGGTGATTTAACTAAAAGAATTAGATGACGATGAAATACAAGACAAAGACAATAAAACAGATCACACAAGTGATCTTTGTTGAAAATTGGAAATAACACTCACTAAGAGATAACACAAAATAGGAAGATGAATATTCAACTTGATAAAATAACTTGCTTACATGAGTATTTATATGATACAAATGACCCTTCTAATTTCTTTACAATAACTTTATTCATTTACATCTCACCATGTAACTCCTATGTAAAATAACTTTTGAAAAACTAAAAGAGACAACCTCTTCAACTCACTTGGTAACATATAAGAATATGAAATGAAAAGACACTTAGTAACATGAAAATATGAAATGAAAAGACTCTACTAAATGTTAAAATTAAGTTTATTATTCAACAATCATTTCATTTCTACAATCCAGATTACCATTTCCATAAAATCATTCAGAAAAGAGGAAGAAAATAGAGAAGTATTACATAATCATCAAAGCAAAAAGACATTATCCTTTTTCTTTCACATATAAAAGGGAACCTCCAAATGAAAACAGCAATGAATAATTTAGCAACTTGAAAAGCTGTAAAACTTCACTCTTAGAAGTCTATAAAGCTCATATATACACATATTTTCTTCAGTCATACATTACACAGTAAATTTTGAAGCACAGAACCTCTGGGACCCAAATCTTCTGTGACACAAGATAAGGCTTTCAAACCAAGGAATTGAAATTGTATCTCAATATTCATTAAAAAAAAAAAAAAAAAAACTGTTTCTCAAAGATTCATCACTAATTTTCTTCTAGCTTTGCTGCACAGCCAGCTGATGTGCCAAGTCAGTATACAGGACTGCAAGTTTAGAAGCTACAGCTTGATAATCATAAAAATAAAGAGGCCTTTTGAATGGCAATAAAGAAAGCTTTTGTGCCCCAATTGTGTTCAGTGTTTGAATAAAATCATTATTGAAAGATATTAACTATAAGACGTGTAAGTCATCTCTGTTGTGAACAACCAGGACCCCCATATTGAACCTTTGCTCCAATTCAGATTGTGTTGTATTTGCCTTCCAATTCTGCCATTACCCTTTTCCATTAAAGTAACAAATTCACGATAATCGATCTTTCCGTCCTAAAACAACAAATATACAAAAGAACACCTGAGATTGGTCAACAAACTAAGAGCTCATATTGATTTAAAAAAGGAAATACGTATTATTTATAAGCTTAGACAAGCCATTCAAATCGTATTTGTTCAGGTTTAAAATTATATTAGAGTGCATAAAAGTTTGTTGACATAAGGTTATCTGCTCAAGGAGAACAAATTCAGATGACTTACATTATCTTAATCAACATTTCTGATTGTATCTTCAATAAATTCAAGAGAAATACCACACATCTTATGTTCTTCACAAGCTTGTTGGTAATCATCAATTGTAATGTAACAATTTCATCCTTGGCAAAGTATTGAAATGCTGCAAGAGATCAACAAAAATAAAAATAAAAATGATTGGTGTCAATATTTTTCTCATATTTTTTCCCATCTCATTTAACAAATCAACCATTAGGTTTGTGGACCCCACAAATCTAATGGTTGATCTATTAAATTTGTAGGACAATATGAGAAAAATATGAGCAAATTATTGACGTCAATCATTTCTCATAAAAAAGTATGTGATTATCATATACTTTAAGGACACATGTTACTTTATTAGCCTGATTTGTATAAATTAACTAGAAACCAGTTTGTAGCTAACTTTTATCAACTCAAAATAGAGTGAGAAATATCCAAATGCCACCAAAGCTTAATTAACTCAGGAAAAAAAAAAAAAAAAAAAGAAACCTTAATTCTATGGTTTGTCTAAAATCCAATATTATTTTGGATTTAATCCAACTTTTAGTTTTCCATTTCTACAATCTTTAATTTATTCCCAATTTAAATGCCAAGATGTAGTGTCTCTCTCAGAGGCAAAAGCTTAAGGCAAGGCATTCACAGCCTACCCAAACTAATATACAGAAAGATCGTGCTTTTAAGAAGCAACAGCTTAATTCGAGAATTTCACTCACCGTATGGATGAGAAGCTCCCATGCCTTAATTAAAATTCTGCCACAAGAAAGCATAATCACAGATCTTGATCTCCAGCAATACACTACAAAAAAAAATAGCATTGTTTGACCGGGCCACAATACATATTTTGTTGCCAAGTCATTAATTTTCTGACGTAGGAATTTTAGCACGTTAGAATTTTCTGACGTGTTTGTTTTAACACGTCAGAAAATTCTGACGTGGTACTATTCTCACGTCAGAAAATTATTACAGATTTAGCAATTTTAAAAAATTATATATTTTCTGACGTGGCTACATTTACCACGTCAAAATTTTCTGACGTACTACAATACAACGTTAGAAAAATTCTGACGTGGCACATTCCCACATCAGAACATTATATATATATATATATATATATATATCATTATTTTTTTTTTTGAGTAGATTCCTGGCACGGCACATCAGGAAATCACCTCGAGTGGCCCTCCCAATTTCAAAAAATGGGTGGGATTTTGAACTTTTTTTCCCTCTTTTTATTTCCCCCTCAACTTTTTCCCTCTTCTTATTTTTTACCTCTTCATTTATTTTTCCCACACATTCTCTCTCCTGTCTCAATCTCCCTGCTTCTCTGCGGTCTGCACGGCATCTCTAGAGGAAGAAGAAAAACAGAAGGTGAAGAGAAAAAATTGAGAAGCAAGCATGCAGCAGA
>NC_081541.1:29469972-29470137 GCF_901000735.1 Corylus avellana | reverse complement strand
AAAAAAAGAAAGAAAAAAAAAAAAAAAAAAAAAAAAAAAAGAGAAGAAGAAGATAAGAAGATTTTTTGGGTTTTTGTGTTTTCAGATTGATTTTTTGATTTTTTGATGATTTTTTGAAGATTTTTTCGGTTTGAGTTTTTGAAAATGGAGATCAAAAAGAAGAGG
>NC_081541.1:29468816-29469952 GCF_901000735.1 Corylus avellana | reverse complement strand
CCCATCTAGGGTGGTCGGCATGCCACCCCAGAAGGGCAGAGGTGGACGCGCGGGCCACCTTTAACCCATCTGGGGTGGTCGCGGCCCATCTGGGGAGGCTCGCCAGCCATTCCAAGTGGGCTGGGGGTGGCCTCGCGGCCACCTCCAGTAGATTTAGGGTGGCCGGCGAGCCACCCCCATGGGCTGGGGTGGCCTGCGCAGCCTCCCAACCCATGTGGGTGGCTCCCCGGCCACCTCCGCCTATCTAGAGTGGCTCGCCGGCCACCTCCGCCTATCTAGGGTGGCTCGCCGGCCACCTCCGCCTATCTAGGGTGGCTCGCCGGCCACTCCAGATGAGCAGGGGGTGGCGGCAAGGCCACCCCAGCCCCCTGCACAATCATTAAAAAAAAAAAAAAAAAAAACCATAATAATCTAGTGTTTTGGGCTTATTTCATTTGGTGCAATAATCTTATGTGGCCATTTCCTATTAGTGGGCACAAAGGAGCTGGTTTACACTAGCTCCTTATAAAAGTTGCTCTCTATAAAATATTATAATATGCCTCCTCAAACTCAATGTATAAAATTGAGGCTAGCAATATAAAGGAAAATATTTTTTTTGGTCACCAGAAAAGTTGCCGAAGTGGTGGCCGGAGTTGGGCGGCCGGTGACAGAGGACGGCGACTGGCTGCCAGAAGTAGCTGATGGTCGCAGCTAGGCTAAGGCCTAGTTGGGCTTGAGCTTTGAATCCATTGGAATGGATTGGACCAAAAATCTTGGGCTTGAACTTGGATTAGAGCCTTATACACTTGATTAGGCCAGTTATATGGGCTAGAATTTTGGCCAAAACCCATAGACCATTGCATATGGTTTGACCCGAAATAACATGAACCAGGTCTAACCCGGTGGACCAAGTTGACTAATTTGGACCGGTTTGGAGAGATTGACTCGGGTTTGGAGAGACATGAACCGGGTCTAACCCGGTGGACCGAATTGACTAATTTGGACCGATTTGATACCATGTTAAATAGCTTTGATATCACGTTAAATATATTGTTGAATATATTGGATAGCGGAAGAAGGAGAAAGAGAGAGAGAGAGAGAGAGCGAAAGCATATAATAGACTACATTGTATTGAGTAGTGTAATATGAATGAATAC
>NC_081541.1:29447689-29468796 GCF_901000735.1 Corylus avellana | reverse complement strand
TTTTTTTTTTTTTTTTTTTTTTTTCGCTCTTTTATGGATTCCTATGGCATGGTTGATTTAGGTTTCACTGGTAATCCCTTCACTCATTGGTAATCCCTTCACTTGGTCTAATAACAAACAGGGACATTATAATATTAAAGAGCGATTAGATAGAGGTATTGCTTCTACGAATTGAATACATCAATTTCCATCATTCTCTCTTCGTCATTTGCTTGCACATGCTTCTAATCTTACTCCCCTATTATTAAACACTTCTTTGGATTCTTCCACCTTACCCCGTCCATTTAGATTTGAGGAATTTTGGACGAGAGATCCCTTCTATGAATTTGTTATAGCTATGGCTTGGGATTATATTTCAGATGGTTTTCCAGCTTCTATTTTGTCTAAAAGGTTGAAATCTACTAAAGTTGCTCTTAAGAATTGTCTTTGCATTTTGGTAATATTCAAAAAAATATTTGATATAGATCAGAGTGCATTCTGATCCCATATGTTATTTCATGTTTTTGTCGTTTAAGGCCATCCGACGGCCATATGTCCCGTCCGAACGGGCGCCGTTAGTTTGTTTTATTTTCTAACCGACTTTATGTTGTTTTTTTGTTAGGGTTATGAGTTTTTGAGTCTTTATTTCATTATTTTATTAGGTTTAGAGTTTTGGGGGTATTTATGTCATATTTTATTAGATTTAGGGTTTTAGGTTATAAATATATGCTTATAGCCTCCATAGGAAAGAAGTTTATGTTGATTATTGATTTTTATTAATGAGAATTACTCAGAGTTGAGTTTATTCCTCTATTTTCCTTCAAAACCTAGAGAGTATCTAGTTTTGTCAAGAAGATTTCTTAGATCATTGATAGAATCAAGATCTAGAAGTATTTATCCACTACTTATTGATGTTTTTCGCTACAACCCACTAAGTCACGTTGCATCAGTTGGTATCAGAGCTCAATTACTTTCCATGAATGGAGAGGAGCAACCATTTTGTAGAGATGAACGAGGTGCACGTGCGCACGGAGACAACACATAAGGAGCAACCAGCGATTCATTTGCTGCACATGGGTGGTGGGCCGAACAATTGTCGTCGCCAACCAATATCGCGATTTGCGGAGGCGGAAGGAAAATCTATCGCTGAACATTGGCAACACGTGGAGGATCAATTCATGGCTATGAGGGATCAAATTAAAGACGTCACTACTAGAATATCCAACCTGTGTGGTCACAAAGGGAGTGGATCTAGAAACCTGTTAGCGGAGCACTGAACGCACGAACGTCAGCACCTTGCACAAGCTCATGCCAATCGGCGGGTGAGTAGGTTCAAACTCGATGTATTGGAATTCCAAGGTTGCTTGCAACCCAAAGAGTTCTTGGTGACACAATAAATTTTAAAAAAAAAATTCTACAAAAAGAAATACCAAGGAAGATGGCGGAGATGGTGGCTAGAAAGGTGACAGAGATTAGGAGTCAATCAGTTGTGGTGGTGGAAGATGGATTTATTGAAGAAGTTTGCTAGGTAGATTGGGCCTCTCCACCAATCTATGACATCTATCCCAGCAAAGAGGTGAGTTCTATACACCAAGTGTTTGATGAAAGTCCTAAAAGAGGAATCTTTGATTTGGAAGTTGATTTCCTTGGAGTAAATGCTATCTTGTCAAAAACTTTTAACAAAAGTTGTGATGAGACTATGGGGCGGAGACGACTTTTCTATCAAAGAGTGAAAGGGTCTTTGTGAGTTCTTTGGGGATTCTCCTGGCATTTGGGAAGGGCAAGGTACGAGCAAAGCTTGGCAAGTCTACTAAGCAAGGTGAGGTGCGGGTCATCATGTTTATTATGAGGTGTGGCCTTGTTGTGATTTCGAGAAGAGGAGGATGGAATGAGTTAACTGAACAACCAAAGGACCATGGGAAGAATCGGGCGAATTCGAGGACGAATTCTCTCCAACCTGGGGAGAATTCGATCCTATATGTTATTCATGTTTTTGTTGTTTAAGTGTCGTGGCCGTTCGGACTGTCATATGTCCCGTCCGGACAAGTACCGTCAGTTTGTTTTATTTTCTAGCTGACTTTATATTGTTATTTTATTAGGGTTAGGGTTTTGGGAGTTTTTATTTTGTTATTTTATTAGGTTTAGGGTTTTGGGGGTATTTATGTCATATTTTATTAGATTTAGGGTTTTGGGTTATGAATATATGCTTATAGTCTCCATAGAAAAGGAATTTATGTTGATTATTGATTTTTATTAATGAGAATTACTCAGAATTGAGTTTATTCCTCTATTTTCCTTTAAAACCTAGAGACTATCTAGTTTTGTCAAGAAGATTTCTTAGATCATTGATAGAATCAAGATCTAGAAGTATTTATCTGCTATTTATTGATGTTCTTCGCTGCAACCCACTAAGTCACGCTGCATCAATATTGCAGCAACCCTTAGAATACTGGATGTTATTCAACAAGTTTCTCCCTCTATTCAGCATCAAAATGAAAAGTTGTCGCTTTAAGATAAAGCTTAATGATCTTTTGGAAAAAGATGAACTTCTTTGGAAAAATAAGTCTCGTGAACTTTGGTTGACCTGCAAAGATTTAAATACCAAAATTTTCCATACCTATACTCTTATAAAGTGAAGGCGCAATGCTATAAATTCCTTAAGGTCCATTCTGGTGCTTGGATTTCTTATCTCATTGCTATTGGAAATTGCATTACGAATCATATCAAAACATTATTTACCTCTTCAAATCCAATAATTTATGATGACAAGCTATCTCTATTTGATAGTGTTATTTATGAAGAGAAAAAACAAGTGTTATGTACCATTCCATTAGAACAAGAAATATATAAGGCTCTTTCCAGCATTGGGGCAACCAAAGCCCTTGGACCTGATGGTTTTACTGCTCTTTTCTGTAAGAAATATTGGCATATTGTGAAAGATGTTGTTCTTCAATGCATATGGGATTTCTTCTCCAAAAATCATCTTTTGAATGAACAAAATCATACTTTCATAGCTCTTGTTCAAAAGTAGCTAGGTCATTTTTCTGTGAATCATTTTAGGCCTACTAGTGTGTGCAATATAATTTACAAGATTATCTCCAAGATATTGGCTAATAGATTTAAATCCCTACTTCCAAAATGTAATCTCTCCTTATCAATCTGCATTTGTACCTGCAAGAAATATTCAAGATAACTCTATTTTAGCTCATGAGCTTCTTCACACCCTCAAATCAAAACAAGGACGAGGTGGTCTTATGGCGATTAAAATTGATATGGAGAAAGCCTTTGATCGGATGGAATGGAATTTTCTTCTAGCTATTTTATCAAAATTGGCCTTTCATCCAATTTGGATAAATTGGATTCATATATGTATCTCTTCCTCGGCATTTTCCATTATGATTAATGGCAGTCCTTTTGGGTTCTTTGCTCCAGCTCGAGGTTTAAGACAAGGAGATCCATTATCTCCTTTTTTGTTTATTTTTGGTACTAAAGTTATTTCGTGGCTATTTCATCAACATGAATCTCTTGGCTTACTCAGAGGAATCAGGATTAGACATTCTTGTGCTCCTATTTCACATCTATTATTTGCTAATGATTTGATTGTTTTTGCTAAAGCCACTTCTATTGAAGCAGCTTGAATTAAATCCTATCTAGATCAATATTGCAGCTGGTCTGGTCAAGCTGTCAACATCTCAAAATCTTCTATTCATTTTAGCAAAAATACAGCAACTGCCACTTAGACATTGATGTAGATTGGAGTGTATTTCGATCCCATATGTTATTTCATATTTTTGTCGTTAAAGTGTCGTGGCTATCCGAACGGCCATATGTCCCATCCGAACGGGCGCCGTCAGTTTGTTTTATTTTCTAGCCGACTTTATGTTGTTATTTTATTAGGGTTAGTTATAAATATATGCTTATAGCCTCCATAGAAAAAGAGTTTATGTTTGATTATTGATTTTTATTAATGAGAATTACTCAAAGTTGAGTTTATTCCTCTATTTTCCTTCAAAACCTAGAGAGTATCTAGTTTTGTCAAGAAGATTTCTTAGATCATTGATAGAATCAAGATCTAGAAGTATTTATCAACTGCTTATTGATGTTTTTCGCTGCAGCCCACTAAGTTGCTCTACATCAAACAAGCATCTCTAGTATTCTACCATTTAAACCATCATCATCTGTGGCTATATATCTGGGGCTTCCTCTTTTGAGGAGTCATTCGAAATTAGCTGACTTTCAGTTTATTTTAGATAAAGTTGTGGGTAAAATGGATGGTCGGCATGCTAAAACTCTATCCCAAACTGGAAGATCTGTGCTTATTAAATCCATAGCGTCTACTATTCCTTCTTATGCAATGGCTACTTTTCTTCTTTATCATACCTTCTGTTATAAACTGGATAAAATCTTTAAAGATTTTGGTGGGGTTTCCCAAAAGGTATATCTAGAAATCTTTCTCTAAAATCTTGGAGTTCAATTTGCTTACCCCGTCAGATAGGTGGTTTGGGTTTTAGGCTTATGAAAGATGTCAATCTTGCTCTGATTGCTAAACTTGGTTGGAAACTGCTCACGAACTTTGATTCTGTCTGGGTTCAACAACTTTCAGCGAAGTATATTAAATATGGGAATTTTTTCTCTTCCCCAACTTCATCCTTGGCTTCATGGTTATGGAAAGGTATTCAAAAGAGCAAATCCCTCTTGCTTTCTGGAGCTTGCCTTCAGGTTGCGAAATCATCAGTGCTTCCCATATGGACCTCTGCTTGGATTCCTACAATGCTAGATTTTAAACCCGTTCCCAGGTTTCCTTGTAATAGAATCTAGCCTTCTTTGTGTATTTTTTATTTGATTCAACGATCTTCATTGCAATGGAATCTATCTACAATCTTAGCTATCTTTGATCAAACCACTATTGAAGAAATCTTGAAAATTAAAATCTCCTCGAACATTGTCCCTCACTATCTCTGGACTCCATCTTACTCAGGAAAATTTTCTTTCAGTTCGGCTTATCTCTCTATTATTAATGCTCGTCCTTCTATAGCTTCTATACAGGTTCCCTCCTCTTTTTGGAAATCAATCTAGAGGTTAAATCTGAATGAACGGTTGAGATTTTTTCTTTGAAAAATTGTTTGGGATATTCTTCCCACAAGAGCTAGATTGGATGCTTTATTTTCCACTAATAATTCCTCGAACTATTGCCCTTTATGTAAATCTGCTTTGGATTCGTTGCAACATCTCTTTTTCAATTGCAATTTTGCTCGAGTTGTGTGGCGGAATTCTTTTTGGCCTCTTGACTCTTCTACTCTGAATTTCTCAAACATGGTTGATTGGATAAATGTGATTCGATCTCTCTCCTCGTCTATCTCTAGCCATCCCACTAGCTGAGCATCATAAATTCCAGATTTTTGCTTCTGTAGCATGTGATCTTTTATGGTTTTATTGCTTTCTTTGTTTGTTGTTTTAGCCCTTTTTGTTTGTTGCCTTTTAATGTACTCACGAAAAGGGGGGAAAAAAAAATGTTTGGAAAAAGCCTTCAATCTGTGTGTTGGGGTTTGTATATTTTAACGGGACAATATTGCCATGACTCCTCACTAAAAACTTTTGCATCAACCTCCGAAAGCTTTTGCAAGTGCATGGGCAATATTGTCCCACTAAAAATTTCTGAAAAATTTTGAAAGTGCATGGGCAATATTGTCCCACAATTTTTTTTTTTTTTTTTTTTTTTTAATCAGCTGATAACCCTGGTTTGTTAACCAAGGTCACCTCGGTGTGTGCGGATGGTCTAAGCGCTTTATTTGAATCTTTAAGAAATAGGAAAAATTACAGTTTACCTCTCTAAAGTTGACAGTATTTTCCAACTCGAATACCAAAGTTTCAATTTTTGCAATTCACCCCCCGAAAGTTCCAAATTTTTGCAATTTGACTAATTGTATCCAAAACTTCCTATATTGCCTCTAATTTTTATTATTTTTTATAAAAAAAAAAAATTTAAAAAAAAAATTTAAAAAAAATTCGGGGTGGCTATGGCCATCAGGCCCTTTTTGCACCCTCAATTTTTTTTTTTCATAAAAAATAAAAATTAGAGGCAATATGAGAATTTTGAGATAATATTTGTCGAATTGAAAAAAAAAAATTGAAACTTTGTGGGGATAGATTGCAAAAATTAAAACTTTGATGTTCAAATTGAAAAACACTATCAACTTTTTTGAGGAGTAAATTGTAATTTTTCCTAAAAAAATATTAGGGTTACACAAGTTTTACAAAAAAGATCATTTTCAAAGCCATCGTGGCAAGCGTAGCATTTGCTTGTGGACTTAAACCGGGGTCACCTCCGCGTGTGCGGATAGTCTGTACTTTGTATCTTCATGAAATGTTATGACCAAAGTTTTGTAATCAAAAGGTGTAAAAGACCGTTCGTCACTTCGTTGCCCTTCGCCGCACTTTTCGAGGGAGTTTCTATACATGATCAGTAGGCTTACAAAGGGTTTCACAACCCAAAACTTTGCAGCGCCTCGGTTGATTGTTTCCAAAGGCTGCAGACCGCTACGCTCCTCACTTCGCAGCCGGTGACCAGAGAGACAGCAGCGGCACGGCATCACAATCCTCCCATTGCACAGCGAAACCTCCCAAGAAAGAAAGACCCGCTCGATCTGATACCAGCCGGCAAGAAGTGCATTTCTTCTTTTGCCAAGTTTTGTTGAGCATTATTTGTCCCCTTGGTGTTTCATTAACCATTGTTTCTGGTTTGGGTTATTATTTTTCTCTTTTTTTGTAGTCACCATTTGTTCAATCTTCTCATGAACCTAAAATCATTTGCTTCTCGATCGGTAGCCTCTCCTTTTGTACAAAAGATTTGAGGGGTCTAGTTAATTTTTCCTGTTGTTTGAATGAAAAAAGAGTTTCTTTGTTTTCATATATGTACTGTGAAAACACTGTCGTTATTTTTACACGAGATTTTTATATTTTGTATTTTTAAAAGAAGGATCCTTTTACTGCATACATATATATTTCAAGGGCCGTGTCGTTTGGATACATGGCCTAGCATCCGCGAATCTATAAAGGGGAAATTTTATCGGCGCAACACCGATTCAGTGGACCACTCCACCAGTTCCAGCTTGAATTCCCAGCAGCTTGTCATTACTCCCACCAAGGAAGAACCCATCGTGATCGTTAGAAGCACATGTCATAACAACCATTAAGAAGACATGTGCTCATATGATAAACTTATGCTTTTTTAAGGACACATATCAATTTGTAAGAAATTTGTGTCCTTAAAAAAGCATGCAAGAAGCACGTACATGCAATTTAAAAATCACATGCTAGAAGCACATGTCATAACATAATTAGAAGCCGGTTAATTTGTAGAAAATTTCTTACAAAAAAGTTTATATGAAATTTCTCACTTTTGTAATAACGTAAAAGTTCCTTTTACAGACTGATTTGTAGGGATTTGTAGGTATTTGCTTTTGTAAAAACAAAAAGCACATCCTAAAACACATTAACAAACATACCCACAGGTTTCTTTTTTGCAGTCAATTCAAGTGTTCACCTGAATGTGTGGATGCTATGCATATAAGCAATTGAATCTCTTTTTCTATGCCATAGTGCATTAGATCATAGGACAATAAATGTTAATTTTCATCTGGATTCTCCTTTCAAAAGTCTATATATCAACAAACTTTTTGAGGTTGGGTTTATATTATAAGTCTTCTGTCTACAGCACAGATTTTACAACGAAATTGGGATGCCAATTTCATATGATGACATTGGCAGACTTTTGGCAAGCATATTTCACTTGATTTTGTCCTTTTTTGTTAGCCTTTCTCCTATGTCCTCTCTCCTATTTATTTATTTATTTATTTTTATTCCTGGCTTTCCTATTTGTTTGTTGATCTTTTTGTTATGCTGTATATGTGTTTTTTCAGGATGGAAGGATCGATTATGGTGAATTTGTTGCTATGCTGGAATTGGAAGACGAACTATGCGAAACCGTCTGAATTTGAGCATGAGAGATGGACCTGGTACTCATTAGCTCCCAACAAGCACTTCGTGTACAGGTGCTTCCTGCTTTGTGTGTCTCTGAGATGTTTCACTTTTCCGGCCAGTTCTTTCTAAAGTATCATGAAACTTGATGGATCCTTCACTTGTCCTAGGACAACATCACATGCTTAGTGATTATAGTTGAGTTTTAAAGGCAAAATAAACTCATCTATATATAGGGTGTTCGACCGCGTGCTTACTGAATTGCAAATTGGCAGGTTGTACAGCAACGCCAGAAGAAAAATTAGTATTGAAGCATTGAGAAGCAGTTTTGGCTCCTAATCAGTTCCCAGAGAAGATTATTCTGTGCTTGAGCATTTATTGAGTGATATGCCTTTATCATGCTGTATGACTGAAGAAAATATTTATAAGCTTTGTAGACTTCAAAGTGTGAAGTGTTACAGCTCTTTCAAGTTGCTAAATTATTGGTTGCTGTTTTCATTTGGGGGTTTCTGATTATATTTGAAAGAAAAGGGATTTGATCTCTGGATAATGTCTCTTTATTGAGTTTTGGTTGCTTCCAGTTAATCAAATCACTGGAAATATCCTTTTTTTTTATTAAAAAAAAAAAAAAAAACAGTATAAATGGGATGATTGAAGAACTCTAGACGACCTGCAATGATTTTTTCACTATAGGGAAGCCAAACTCCTCTTTACTTCAGGCCTTGCCTTGAAGGCTTATTTGGCTTAATTTGTTTGATAAAAATTTCCCTTTTCCTTTCTGTTTTTCTCTTTTCAAAACAAAAATATTAACAAATAATCCAAAACAAAACACTAAAAACACTTGAAACCACTATCAATCTTTATGATATATCATAATGCATGCCTTTTCAAACAAAAAATAAATAAAGAAATAAAAAGCATCATCTAAAAGGTAATAATATATAAATGATGCCATTGTTTTGCAGCAAGAATGATTGCAAGAATGCCTTTACTCTTTCTTTAGTTAGGAAACCGAAAAAATTGTGGCGACAGAGACACATGATCTATGTTCGGCTTTCTGTAGAGTTCTCTTTCTCAAACAGAACACGAACAGAGTGACCTCGTCGAAGGTAGGGACAGCAAAAGAACCTGGGATCATAAAATACCTCAGTATTGCATGGATCTCAATCTCAAATTGATAATGGCGGAAGCAAAAGAGAAAGAAGAGACTGACATCATTGTTAAAAGAAAGAATTAAAGTGCATAATTTTTTTTTTTTAGCTCAAGGTTAAAGTGCATAATTGATAAGTGTGGTTCGCTCTTTATCAAAAAAGTACGTAGGTTTGAAAAAGTGACAAAATTGATAAATGTACTTTTCAAGTTCGAAAATACTGTTTAAAAACTTAATGAATTTTTGTCATGTGTATAAAGAGCCATTTAAGATCAATAAAATGTTATCACGTGTACAAAATGTCATTTCAACTTGATATCTAATAAAAAAGTTTAAAAAATAAAAAAATAAAAACGAAGGTGGCTAAAAAGGTCGGGCTCTCCACCACCTAGGGGTGGTAGGTCCGGCCACCCTTGAAGACTTTTTTAGGAGTGGCTGGAAACCCCTAAAAACTCTCATCCCTCCCCCCCCTTCCCAACCCGCAGGTAAGGGGGTGGTCCAACCACCCCTAGGTGGCAGAGAGCCCTCGATCTCCCCTCTCTCGCCACCTTTTGTTTTATAAGTTTTTGTTTGTTTAAGTTTTTTTACTATGTGTCAAGTTGAAGTGACATTTTGTACCCAACACTATTTTATTGGTCTCAAATACTTTTTTATACAGGTGGCAAAAAAAATCCCATTATGTTTTTAAATAATAGATTGGCGGAAGTATTAAATTAATAAAATTGTAAGTGCAGGTATCAAGTATTCATGTAACCCTATAATAAACTGACATGAATCTCGACGTGACTTTAATACCATATAAAACCATAATATTTGGAGTATAAATAAGGCAGTTTGCCAGTTTACAGCCTAATGAATGTTCAACTATTAATATGGACATTAAATAGATAGGATCAATTTTAAGATCAAAATCATAGTGTACAATGTACTTGGTGTCAATTTTACAACGAAAAACGCTTGGGGTGGCACAATTTTTACTACAAGATCATTTACAAACCACTAAGAATCACATGCTATTAAGAAAACATGTACTCATATGATAAACTCATGCTTTTTTAAGGATACAATTCAATTTGTAAGAAATTTGTGTCTTTAAAAAAACATGTGAGAAACTCATGCTATTTAAAAATTATGTGTCGGTGCTTCTTACATGTTAAGCATACATGTCATAACATAATTAGAAGCCGGTTTGTAGAAAATTTCTTACAAATCAGTTTATATGAAATTTCTCACTTTTTGTAATAACTTAAAGGACTTTTAGAGGCCGATTTGTAGGGATTTGTTACAAATTAAACGAGTTTATAGGAAATTTGTATCATATTTGTACAAAAGGAGAGGCTACCGACAACCAAATTAATAATTAAGGTTTTGAGGCTTAAGAGTAAAACATCAGTTTGATCAAACTCAACACTTCCTCTTCTTGGCATTAATAACGACAACAGGCTTGGTCGAGGTGTACAGATGATAAATGGATCGAAACCTCCTCTTCCTTGGCCAGCAGATTCCATCTTCTTCTTCCTCCTCTTCAAAGGTTTTTCCATTAATGGTATGAGTAAAAGACACATGATCAGTTGCATCACCGACTCTGCTTTTTTGTTCTACTTTCCCTTCTGCACAGCTGTTATTGGTGTTATCGTCGTCGTCGTGGTGGGGGTCATTGGACGACTCTCCGCTGAGTTGTATTAGCTGCCGAGCCACGTCTATCTCCGATTCAGAGAAACTAAACCCTTTCTGGGTTCTTCTAGCTTTGCATGCTAACGCTGATTTTTTGCCTGTTGAGAAAGAGAGAGATGGGGTATCATGCTTTACGTATATATAGACGAAGCTAAAGTGTGAAGGTCGGTTGGTTGTTGCAATATTTTTTTGTTTCTTGCTGGGTAAGTTATCCGTAGTTAACACGTAAAGAGGAATCTCTCTCTCTCTCTCTCTCTCTATATATATATATATATATGTTATTTTAATCTACCAACAACACAATTTTTATACAATTGAAATAAGTGGCATTAAAAATTAACCATTGATTTTTCTTTTTACAAAGTCCTTATTTATTCAAAGGTTGATTTTTACTGATACATTATCTCAAATTCTCAATTATATGAAAGTTATTATAAAAGTTTACTAAATAACATTATTATTATTATTATTAATTGTTGGGTTTGGGCAAATTGAGAGGCTTATTAATAACAGTAGGCTCACAAACATTATATACATGTCAAAGGCGTAATATGGGTAGTTTTTTATTATTATTATTCGTCTAATATGGGTAATTAGGATTAATAATTGTAGTCCATTTTTCAGAATTAGTTTAGTTTTGAGTAGTTAAGCCCATTCTAGTAATAGTGAGGCCCATCTTAGTTGTAACAGTTGTTAAGCTAGCTTGCTAGCCTGGCTGTTAAAATGGTTAGAAGCTGAGCTATAAAAGGCCCATGGGCCTAAATGTAAGAACAGCCCATTTTTTCACTTTCAATCAGTCAATTTTCAGATTTCATTTCATAATTTCATTCAACCAATTTCTTCATTCCTCTATGCATTCATAAAATCATTCAGAAAATAGGGAAGTGTTACAGAATCAAAGCAAAGAGACATTATCCTTTTTCTTTCACATATAAACGGGAACCTCCAAATGAAAGCAGCAATGAGTAATTCAGCAACTTGAAAAGCTGCAAAACTTCACTCTTGGAAATCTATAAAGCTCATATATGCACATATTTTCTTCAGTCACATACAGCATGATGAATACATTACACAGTAAATTCGCAAGCACGGAACCTCTGGGACCCAAATATTCTGTAACACAAGATAAGGTTTTCAAACCAAGGAATTGAAATTGTTTCTCAATATTCAAAAAAAAAAAATTGTTTTTCAAGCTTTACCACTAATTTTCTTCTGGCTTTGCTGCACAGCCAGCCGATGTGCCAAGTCAGTATACAGGACTGCAAGTTTAGAAGCTAATCAACCGGATATCCTTCGGCATTATGGTAACCCGGTTGGCATGGATGGCATCGGTGTCCTCAAACAGACCTACCTTGTAGGCCTCGGCCGCCTCCTGAAGAGCCAAGACAGCATGGCTCTGGAAACGCAGATCAGTCTGCAATCAAAATGTCCCACACAACAAATCATTACCCAAAAAAGATTTAACCAAACCCTTCTGCATAAGAACACAAAAAAGGGAAAATATCACCTTGAAGTCCTGGGCAATTTCATGAACAAGCCTCTGGAAGGGAAGCTTTCTATTCAGGAGCTCGGTACTCTTCTGATACTAACGGATTTCACTACATAACATTGAACGAAAATCACGTGTTAAACTAGACAAAAGCAATCTTATATACCCATAACACAAATTCACTAAATAAGAGCAAAGAAGGGGAAAACCAACTCGTTTAGTAAAAACATTAAAAGTGCTTTTAAGAGTCTAAAAAATCCAAAAAAAAAAAAAAAAAAGGGCTAAAATGTACTTTTAGCAAAAGCTTAAAAATAAAGCTTTTGCCTAAAAGTTCTTTTTGACTTAAAAGTTTTATTTCTCAAACGCAATTTCAAACAAACTTTTAGTGTAAACTCAATATTTTACATCCTCTAACATAAGTTTGACACGTTAACTTGAAATATTAAATAGAATGAGCATGGAAACACCAATCTCGCAAGTAAACCCATAGATTCAGAGAGACAGAAATTAGCTACAAACTGATTTATAGTTAATTCATACAAATCATTTCAATAAAGTGACATATGTCCCCAAAGTATGTGAGATGCACATATTTTCAATAGCATGTGCTTTTCATATGTTTTGTTAATAGCATTAAATAAAAAAGGAAAAATAATTGATATCAATATTTTCCATAACATCTTACAAATCAACCGTTAAATCTGTGAACTTATGTGGACCCCACATAAGTAAATAGTGAGTCTCACCTAAGTCAATGGTAGACCCCACAAATCTAATGGATGATCTATTGAATTTGTAAAATAATATGAAAAGAAAAAAGAAAAAAAAATAATAATGATATAAGAAGGACTAGAGAGTCTTCCTACAGTAATCCCAAATGTGATATGTCATTTAAACTTACTATTGAATTTGAGATGATCATTATTGAATTTTGATCTGTTGGTGATTTTAAATGTCACATCACATTTGTGATGACTCTAGTCCTCCTTATATCATTACTCGGAAAAAAAAATATATAGGCTCCGTTTGGTTTGCGGAATAGACCTTTGGATTGGACTAACTAACACTAGGCATAACTAGTCATTTGTTTGGTAACACTCTATTCTTGGGAATAGTCTATTCTCATGGGACTACTAATCTCATACACACAGAGTTAGCTAAGCCACTAAAAAATGAGTGGCTTAGCTAATCATTTCCTGTGGGATTAAATTAAGGGGGCGTTTGGCAACAGCCTTGACCCAGGCCTCAACACTGTGTTTGTCTTTGTCCTTATATGTCTTTACACTTTTGCCCTTATATGTCTTTTTCCTTATATTTCTCCCAAACAAGTCCGTGCGCAGCGTCCGTTGAGACCTCGGCTTCTCAAAATCCTCCAGCCCGCTCCCCATCTCCGTGGCTTCTCCTGAACGACTAAAGCACCCATCCCCCTGCGAATATTACCAGCTGCCGTTTCACCCCCCACCCCTTCCGAAAATCCAGCCTCTCATTCCCGTTTCACCGTGGCTTCGGACGTGAGCTCTGTTTCGAGCAGAGGAAAAATCAGGGCGCGACAACAAGGTAAGAACCTGAATTTCCGTTTCTTTTTCTCCCCCTATGTCGATCTTTTCTGAATTCCTTTCGCTTTGGTTGCTTTTTCCTCAGAATTTGGGGCCATTGTTTCTGGCGTTTCGGTGCTGTTTGGTGTCTTGTGAGGGTTCAAAAATCTTAGGGTTTAATTTTGTTTAGGGTTTCCATTGTAGTTTAAACGGGGTTATACCCATTGGATGAGGGTTTTTGTTTGGAAATTTCGGATGTGTTGTTATTTTGTTGATTTTGGGTTCCAATAATTGTGGTTGGTTGTAGTGATTTCGGTTGTTGGTGCTATATTGTACCCACATTCAGTTTTATGAAAGGATTTGAAGTTGTTGATTTTGGGTTGAAATTGGTGTAGGTTTAATTGTGATTCTGGTTGTCCGTTTAGCTAGATATTTGAAAACTTGGAACCTGTGATTTGTATTTGTATTAAAGGAATGAAAGGACGCATAGCGGAGAGGTCGTGGATTTTGTGCAATGCTTGATTCGTTGAAATTCTTGCTGTTCTCAATGTTTTTTGTCCTGGCCGTGTTGGTTTGGCTGGTGGTGGATGAAGTTTAACAAATTGGTTCGAATGTGGTGTATGCTTTACTTGGTGTTTCAGCAATGTCACGGGTAAATAAAATGTTCTTAATGTCTGTACATACACATGCACAGAGTAAGTAAATTGTATGTGTAGGTGTCTATAGCCTATTTTTATGAAAAACTTTGTATAGTAGGGAGTTCAATCAAATAAGTAAAAAAGCGTATAAAATGAATAAGTGTGGGCAAATATTGAACTGGTCATCTGGAAAAATCATTTGCAGAGAACTCAGAAGAGTATGAAAATAGATATTGGAAATCTGACTTGTTAAATTCATAATAATCTATTGTTGGCAAAATATGGCTTAATTTCTATCAGGTTTTGGCTGAAAATTTTATTCTTTTTTCATTCGGCTTATATACAACAGATTCACTAGCCGTGCATGAGTTTCCATATGTTAGAACACATTTGAAAATTTACCCATATGCATCAAGAATTAGCAATGCTCCCTGTGATAATTTTCATTGGGTGGTTTCTAATGATGGAAAACTGAAAATTGTGGAGTTGTAAGTGCATTAAAACAGTTTTTTTTTTTTTTTTGCACGCATTTGTTGGGTTAATGAGAGCTGACACCATGACCATTGACTGACATACAACTAGTATTTAGATAATTCCCTAATAAAATAAAGTTCCTTCAAAACGAGTCTTGTTTAGGTTTGTAGAAGTTTAGAAATCTTTTGCTTTTTAGTTTTTATTTTTTATTTTTATCTGATACACAAATTCAATGAAGAAAACGCCAAGGGGTACAACCCTGTACTCTAAGAGTATACAAGAAAAGGCAATCTCAGAAAGAATTTTATTCGCTCTTCATTGTTATGTCACACCCATTGATCATGTGATCTCTCTACGTTCACTTATTGTGGGAGCTATACTTTATTTTGTCTTGTCTTACAAGCATTGCACTAAAATCTCTCTCTGTACCAAATTATTTGTGTCATTTTAGATATTGTTGTACAAAAGCATAGATAACCTTGATAATTTTAATATTAGCCCTTCATGTGTTATATATTTTATTAGAAAGAAAATGATACATGATCATTGCACAAGAGTTTGTTAATTGTTGAAATCATATTCATGAAAGTATATGTCATATCTCAAATTGTGAAAAATAATCGCATAATAGTATTTGGCAAGGAAAATACATGGAAATACATATTGTACCACCATATATTTCCAAAGGTTATGCAATATATGGATAAAGCATACAAAGATAACCACCCCCCACCATAGATATAGATGAATTACCTAGGTAGTGTTCTGCATCTTTCTTGGAGGACCTATGGATATTGATTCTTTCAAAACATAACTGCTCTATGCATCCCCTTCACAATATGACAAGGTTGATTATGTCTGTAAATAGTGATGCGTTGAGCGGCCGTCCATTATGTCGCTGTGGAGTTGTTGCGTTCGTAAGGTATTCCTGGACAAATGATAATTACAGCAGAAAGTGGTATGCGTGCGAAAAGTATAAGGTATTGTATAACATTTACTTTCCATGTTTGCATTTTTTGACCAATTTTATTTGGTTTAGGGTATATTTTTGACTTTTCTTCCAAATTTTGTATGTTGTGGCAAGTTGGTGATTGTGGCTTCTTTCCTGGGCTGACAACGAGATGACAGCTTATGAAAAAAAAATCATGCAACGCTTGAAGGACATAGAAGAGCTAACCCGGGCAGAAATTGGTAGACTTGAAAAATTGTTGGCTACCGAACAAGCACTGTATAGAGCACATCTAGAAAACATGTTTCAGTCTAGGGATGAGATGTGAAAATCTATGGTAGCGAATAACCAGTCTAGAGAGGTCAAATTTCAGTTAAAGCAAATGACGTATCAGGCAGTGTTGGCTTCGCTTTTCTTGCTGGTGTTCCTTTATGTTGGCGGTTACAACGCATCTAGTAGTAACAAGTTGATGTTAAAATGAACTATGTCCCTCTAAATTGTAGATACTTAACCGTTGTAATTTATATTAGTTTGTGATTTGTATTAATTGTGCTACTCCTTTTACGCAATCATTGTAATTTATATCCGCTTGTTCTTCATATACAACGCATGGACCTTATTTGTGCAGAGTTGGGACAGATACTCTTTTTTCAGAGTAATTCCAATATTAACATAAAACACTTTTTAATTTTAATTTAGATTTTTTATAGTTTATTTAATTTATAAATTATTAATTTTTATATATAAATATAAGAAATATAAGTATAAGCAGTTGTTAATGCACATCCCAATGATACGTAAACAATGCATTTCTGGTCCTTTATAGCGAATAAAGAAGATAATATAGATTATATATATTTGTATTCAATCATTTATCACTTCACTCAGGGTAAGGACAATCAGATGTCATTGCTATAAATATGGATTATTGAAAGAATAAAACATGTAATTGTATATTTCCCTTCAACCCCACAAAATTGTATTATTTATTTGACATTAATGGTTGAAGTGATTTATCCGAAGAGAAAATTGATTATGAGAGTGTCTCGATCGAATTTTTTTGATAGCACTGTCTGCTTAGATGTAGAGGTACACGTATGAGCCTATGCTTATCGATTTGGATTAAATTAGCGAGTTCGGGTAAGATTCCGATTAGATGGTCCTAACCCAAAAAAATTTATATATGGCAATTATTATATTCCTTGTTTTTTCCTGAAATTAACAATGGAGAAGCCACACAAAAAAACATAAATTACTCGTCATTCGCGGTTTTCCACATGTGAGATGTCATTGCCTCTCGGACTATAATCATCATTTCCTTGCTTTCACGGGTTCGGTTTGGTGGTTGTCCATGCGCGACGTATGGAACGGGTGTCATGGTAGGCAATTGCGCGACGTCGATCCAATCTTTCCTGTAATGTGTCATTAGGGCCGCACGAAATAGTGGATCATTAGCACCGCAGTCTTTGCGAATGAAGTTGTGTACCGCACAGCATGCGACCACAAATAGTCGTTAATTCTCAATCCGGTATGGATGCATATTGTCGAAGATAGGGAATCGGCCTTTTCATACTTCAAAAGTTCTTTCCACAGCTGATCGTAATGAGGAATTCCTATAATTAAACAATTCTACTGCATTCTTCGGACGAGGTCGACCATGAAGAAAATCTTACAAATGGTATCGCTCGTTGCGATGTGGGGGTAAAAATCCCTTGTAGCATCCGTAGGCCGAGTCAACCAAGTAAAAGTAATCTGCAGATAATCAAGTACAACATTATATTACATAGGGTTCCAACGTAGATAAGGAATTGTAAACGTATTATAAATCAATAGAACCTGACATAAAGACATGTCTCCATATAGTACCTTCGACCGGCATGGGGAAAAGAGCGATGGGATCCTCGATGCACTCCTGGAAAATCAGCGAATCATGAGTGTTGCCCTCCCATCCAGCATAAACGTATGTGAAGCAAAGGTCGAAGTCAACGACGCACATGACATTCTGTGTTATTGTGGACTTCCTGCTTCTGTAGGGCACAATGTTCTCACCTTGAACGCACGCTTTAACGTGAGTGCCGTCAATCGCTCCAATGCATTTCTGGTTACAACAGTATTACCGAGTGTAAATCAGATATAAGACACAAAAGACAATAGATATATGCCATTGGTAATTGTGAAGTAATGCGATATGTTATACTATGGCGTACCGCAAACCATAGATAGTAGCGGCCATTTCGGGCAACGTATGGATGAGGCAACTCCATCGCAGCTGGACATATAATAGTTTTTCCAAGCCTGCACAGCGCTTTAGCTGTCCGATTAACGTAAACGCTTATCGTGTGCAATGATCACTGTAGCCTACCCGCTACCACCCGTTGCGTGTGGCACTGTGCCATCACTAGGCAAAATGCCGCAACTTGTTCTGTGATCTTAACATACCGACTACTTTGTAAAAAACCATTGTGTTTCAGTGTATTGCATAATTTTAAGAAAGTCTTGGGCAACATACGAAATTGCTCATAGCATGTAGTTGGGTTCGGATTGGTAAGCACCCAGTGTACCCACATCGCCCAAGTCAGTTTGGAAGTCCTCTGTGGAATGCAAACCCTTACGCATGGGTGCATAAAATGGTGGTAACATTCTTCCACGATCATTGCCATGCGCACTAGTAAATTCTCTAGCTCGAATCGTATACCCTCAAAATTACACTCATCCTCGTCGTCTGTGTCGAATGCATCCGAGTCGAGCAATTCATCGATATTGTCCGCCCAATGACGTGCATTACCAATGTTACCATTAGACGGGCCAGCTGCGTACATATCAACAGGCCTACATTTAAATGAGATGAATAATGTTACATTCTAGTCAAAACATTTGTAAACGTCATCAGGCTATATTCAGTCTATAAATATTAATAACATGCAACCGGATAATTAAAATTGGAAAGTAACAGTAGGTTAATAACATTAATCATTAGTGTTAAAAATGTTCCCCTACTCCATAATAAGCATCCATAATATAGCATAACGATTTGCCTCTAATATTGCAATCAAACTAACTTAAGCGGTTAGAATAGAAAATAGTCAATGGACACACAAAAAACTACAACATAAAATATTAGCCTAAAACATAAGCTTCAATTGTCGCTGTCTGGATCAATTTCGTTTAGCCAATGACGTACACCGTCGTCATTCATTTTCAACAAGATCCTTGCCCAAGTCAGATTGTGGACCTTCTCACATGCTTTGATATATTTTTCCGTGGGCAATGACATTTCAGCTACCAACACATTGATATGGTCCATGATGTCTTCCTCAGGATACTGGCTGGGAGGGGGCTTATAAGAACCACAATCGCCGGGTGAATGACCATAGCTAAGCTTGCACCTCTATAAATAGTCTGATCTCAAGACATCGTACTCACTTCGCAGCTCCGAATAAATTTGCTCACCCTTGGATGAACGCTTGCTAGAGTTCGATCCCTGCAAGTGAGAACCTTCCCTCTTCAACTTCCCTTTTCCTTTTCTTCTTGCCTTGTGAGATGATGCACAATGGGGCTCCGTGAGGTCTATGATCGCCGCAGGGTTGTTGAGATCGATGTCATTCTCTTCACAATCGCTGCCCGGGGGTGATTGTGTGCTAGCATACCTCCACTTTCCAGTGGATGTTGAGCCCTCAAAGATGTAGCATATGTGCTTGAAGTTTGTCGGGGGGCCATTTCGGAATTTGTAGTACTTCTTGAGGCTCGTTGTCTGAGAAGGAAGAGCAAATAAACGAAAAAACACAAGATAAAACACAAATATAACAATAAGTACGTCAACTCGCGTAATTAAGGAAATATTAAACATAATATTAGTGGCGTACCAGTCGGATGTGTTCCCATTGTTTCGGAGTTCCCGTGACAATCCCCAAATCATCATCCCACCCACAGCCGGTGCCTGCCTTATCTCGGACAAATTCCGAGAAGTACACCCAAAGCTCCCAAAGATGCTTAATTTTGTCGCCAACCTGTTTTTGTGTGTAGGCGGTGCCATCCTTCAGCCGTCTGTTTAATTTTTTCGTGATGTTCGGCATATGCTTCCCAAAGGGATGGCGAACTCCGTCATCTTGGCAGTTGCAAAGAATATGCACCAAGATATCCTCGTGCTCTTGTTCCCATTTCACATTTGCCAGCAGAATGGGAACCTCTGGTGGGGATGGGGTTTGCATCCCATGCTTTCGAGGAGACTTACGGGGAGTGGTAAAGAACGACATCTACGAATATGTATAGAAAACAGCAAAACAACGTGCATAAATCATGTATTATACTTATCTACCAACCACAGTTAACACAAAACTAATATTTTACGTAGACACTCGAACTAATATATACGATTACGTGAACTGTGATACGACATATTTACAATAAGCAGGAAAATAGGTTAGGCACGAACAATTTTTAAATGAAGCAAGCTTTGGTATAAAATAAGAAGCCTACCTTGAAGTTGTTGGAATGTCGTTGTCGCAAGTTATACCCGCCGAACTGAAAATTAAACAAGGCCAACATTAATGCCGAGTAAGCAGAAAGTGGTGGCATATTAATCATAATTGATGAAAGACCCTAATACCAAAGACAACACACAGATACACATATTTAGCATACTTATGGCCAATTTTTTCATGGCCAGCAAACAAAGCGTCATTTATCCATTTGCTAAAAATGTATATGAATTTATAACATCTCGAGAAGCTACATATTTTGATTAGAAGTACAAAATAAGCCCAAGAAGATAAAGCGATAAAATCTACTTATAAAGCAAAACCAACATACATGCATACATGCAAAACCCAAGATTATTATATAGTAGGGGATTTGATTCTTATGAGTGTAGATTCAGACAACTGTTTTCCCACAACTTTATAAACAAAAGCTGATGTTGATTTTCACACGTTCTGTTTTCCTAGCTAGGATGTTATTGGCATTCTTGTTTTCATTTATGTAATTTGAACTAGCAAAATCATAGGATAAAGCAAGAAATGCCCAAGGGAGAGTAATCCCTACCGATTGAAAATTGTATTTGGACCTCTAATCAGTAAATGTCCCTCTGAACTGGTTCATGTCAGGAAAATGGCCATATTAATTGTTTTTTTTTTTTTTCCTTCTCTGTAGCAAGTGCTTCTTGCAAAACCCAAAAAGTTTGATCTCCAAAGTTTCTGAAAGCCATAATATGTCTTCTTCTAAAATCTAGAACATGTTGCTTTCC
>NC_081541.1:29427703-29447589 GCF_901000735.1 Corylus avellana | reverse complement strand
GACTTGCCGTTTTGACATGTCAATAATTATTGACATGCCATTTTGACACGTCAATAATTATTGACGTGCCGTTTTAACATGTCAATAATTATTGACATGCCATTATTTTACACGTTAAAAATTAATAATAGAGTAAAGTCCACATACCCCCCTCAAATTACCACCCAATTGACAATGTCTCCCCCAAACTTTCAATTGTGACAATGTCCCCTCCAAACTACCAAAACATTGTCAATGTCCCCCCCAAGACTAGCAATAAGACAAAAATGCCCTTATAAATTTCTCAATAAGACAAAAATACCCCTATAAATTCAAAAAAAAAAATGTCCATCGTTTGGAGATTTTTTTTGTTTGTTTGTTTTTTTTTTTTTGTTTTGTTTTTTTTTTTTTTTTTTTCTTTTCAATTTTACTAAGGGTAATTTTATCATTGAGACGAACATTGACAATTTTTGGTAGTTTGGAGTGGACATTGTCACAATTGAAAGTTTGGGGGGGATATTGTCAATTGAGTGGTAGTTTGAGGGAATTATGTGGACTTTCCCTTTAATAATAAAAATTATGTGTTTTTTTTTAAAAAAAATTAACAATTAATAATTAATAACAAAATTTAATTGCTATGTGTATAATGATTATTGTAATTAATTAGATTGTTTCCGTATATATATATATATTAAAACCCTTTAAAATTTTATAAAAATCATAAAATTTAATGAGTTTAAATTATAGGCTTATAATTTATATATATTAATAATTAAGGCCTTTCACAATACGAAAACTTCACATGCATTGATTATTTTTACTTGCAAATTAATCATACTTATTTAATTAGACCTTTCATATATAGCTAGGGTACGTATAGTTAGCTTAATTAGGTGTTGAAATAATTAGCTAGCTTCTACCCTATCTAGCTAGCTAGCTAGCTGTTAGGTATATATATATATATACCTTTCATGGACTATTAAAAAATCAAGTGATTTAAGAGCCACATTTTATTTATTTAATTTTAAAAATTAAATAGTTAATTAGTAGCTAGGTTTTATAAAACTTAACTACCAATTAAATAATTAACTTACCATAATTAGCTATGTTTTAATTATGGTAATTACTATAATTAAAAACCTACCTAATTATGGTAAGTTAACTAAATACCTAACTTACCATAATTATAGTAACTTACCATAATTAGCTAGGTTAAAAACATAGCTATTTATGGTAATGAAGTTAGGTAATTATGCTAACTTAGTTAATTAAATTAATCAGCCATTTTCTAACGTGCCACATGGCACGTTAAGAAATTCTTGACGTGTCACATGTTGACACGTCAAGAATTTAGATTTGGCCATGCATCCCCATGCCAGCTCCTTTTCTTTCCTTTTCCCTCCTTCTTTCTTCTCTTCTCGCACAGCACTCTTCTTTCCATTTTTTCACCGCCGGCCACCCATTCCTCCGCTGTCACCAGAAAGCTCCCTCGCTCCATCTCACACTCACTCTCTCACTCCCTCACTCACTCACTCTCTCACCCACTCCAGCTCGCTCTCTCTCTCTCTCTCTCTCTCTCTCTAACGGCTAGACGCCGTCTTTGTTCGTCGTCACCGTCGCTGTCTTCGTCTACGACAGTTCTCTGGCTACAGCTTCCCTGCCGATTGGGTATGTGTGTGTGTGTTTATATATATATATTTTGGTTTATATGTTTTAAATTATTGTATTATATGTTTGGATGCATTATATGTTTATATGTTTTATATTGTATATATATTGTATTTATTTTATTTTCATAATCATTTTATTTTATTCTATTCTAAATTTTCAAGAAATTTTAAAACAATGTAATAAAAGTAAAGTTGGGCTTGAAATTCTACTTAGGAAATGATCTAGCTTTCCTTTTTAAAAATCTTAAATCTATGCTAGTTTAGGTCTATGGTTGGGGACTTGGGTTAATTAGAAATATCCCATTTCGACCTCGTTCTGATTAAGTTTACCATCTAATTAGGCCCATAACATACTTAATCGACCTAAACTAGCATACAACACTTAGCCAACTTGGCCCAACAAGCTTAAAACATGACTAAAGCTTAACACCTAATAAAATTTGAACAAATACCCTTCCTCCTTTTTTTTTTTTTTTTTTTTTTTTTTAAAAAAAAAAAAATGGAATACCCTTCTTGTTGTTAGGTTTTGGAATTAATTCATTCGGTTTTGTAATTGTTATGAGTACTAGGGGGAAGACAAGTGCATGGAGGCCCCCATCTTCAGTGCGGCAGTCTACGGCACATGGGTCTCCATCGGACCATCATGATGACAGCATGCAACAGGACATTGCTCAGCTTATGAGGTAGCAGGTCGAGTATCGACCATTACTTCCAAGTGATATGGAAGGGGAGACCCTTATCCCTAATCCATACGGTTTGACAGGCCTGACCCAAATGGGGTATCGGTATGAGCCGTCTTCGTACAACACAGATGCATCCTTTCATCCACTTCACCTGCTAACATGCAGTGAGTTAGGGCTGTGTTCTTATGGCCATGTGGAGCGGCTCTACGGCCAACCTAATGTAGGTACGAACAATAGTGAGACATAGGCCCCAGATGCCCTGCTTGGTGGGACAAGTGCCATGGATGACTCGCAGCTCGATGACACTGCTCCAGTCGTGTTAGGCCCTCGCTAGGTCCGGACGATAAGTAAGTATATATGCCCAAAATACAAATATATACGTCCTTATTATTTCTAGTTAGTATTCAATTCAAAATGGTAATTATTAATGTGTTAGGTATCAATCTAGATTGAAGCACCTGTTTAGGGGTGTTCACCATTACCGACTCATACAGGTTGCCGGGGGTCCTCGCCAGGAAAAGGATCGTACTCGAGTACAATAGTTCATGGCAGCCCGTAGGATTTAGCGCTATGAGGTTTAGACAAATGACCGGTATGATCATAAGGAGCGGAAATTATGTTTGAATACGGGACGATTAGACAAAGGTACCGGAGCGTACGAATGAGGATATATGGGACGCCTTGATGGTATGTTTAACTAGATGTTATATGATAGCATGTGTATTTTATTATGTCAAACACTCCTAATGGATGTATATATATGCTCTAAGTTATTAATAAGTGCCGAATGTTGCACATTCAAGTCCCTTAATTTTCATATGTTAAATCCTTAGTGTTGTTATTTATTTGATTTTGTTATTTTTTTTTTTTTTTGTGTTTTTAGGTGTTTAATAAAGATACAAGAAAATTATTGATTTTGGGCTCAAAATGCATTTGAAGTATTGTAGCAAAGTTACTGTAGCTATAGTATGCTCGAGCGCAGCTACAATGCACTCGAGCGCACATAGGCGGCAGAGACAAAAAGGAGTTCGAAATTGATAAGGAAAATTTTTCTAGGTCTCCCAATTGGACTGGGAGACTGAATTTTGATTTTCCTAAGGTTTTTAGGGTTCTCCTAATCCTTATAAATAGGCTAAACATTATAAATAGACACACCGCTTCCTAGAGCTAGAAATCGAAAAATTGTCTTTGGAGCTTAGAAGATCATGAGCAGCTAAACCCCTTCGTGGGGTGTTAATGTAACCCTATCTAAGCACAATGGTTTGATTGTATTTAATTTCTAGATTTTCAATTTATGCATATTAATTGTATAACTATGAGAATTGCTATCTTTTGATTCTGTTTTTAATTATTAAATGCAATTGTTCTTAAATTCTAAAATCAATACTTGTGAAATTCTTCTCTTGTCTTAGAAAGTATTTTACTTTTATTGAAATCAAATCATTCTTGTTTTCTATGATTATGAGGATGATGGTTATACAATGGGTTTAATTGACATATGATCAATAGGATTTGATAAACTATGCCTAGGAAAGACGGATTGTACTACACTCTAGTTTTGTGTAATTTAGGTAGACAGTCCGTGCCAACCGAAGATGAGTTACACTTATTCATTGATTATATGTATCATGTTAAAGAATTTGATAATTTATACCTAGGGAAGACGAGTCGTACCCATCTTAGTGGTTAGGTAGACAATCCGTGCCAACCGAAGATAGATTATGCTTATTCTTTAATAAGGTAGTTTCTTGTTTATTTATAACATGCATAAAATGAATTTCTTGGATTAATTATGATTAGCTATTGTTGTGCGGATAGAGGTGAAGTCAATACCCTACACTCTCTCTCTTATTTTAAATCTCTTTTATTTTCATGCATTTTAGTTTTAAAGAAAATCAAATCAATTCTCTTTTTAATTAAGTTAATTTTGATCTTTCAAATTGATAACAAAACCCCTGCAGTCCTTGAAGTTTGATACCCTCTCTATAGCTGTATCCTATAAAGATTTGTCCTAATGTGAGTTGTTATTTTTATAATTGATATTTTTGGTCACTAAAATACCACATCAATTTTTTACGCCGTTGCCGGGGACTGCTTAACGGTTTCATTATCAAATTTTAAGGAATAATTTTGGCTTAATTTTTATTTTTTTTTTATTTTTCTTTATTTTACGGTTCTAATTTAATTAATTAATTTATTTTTATTTTTTGTGTGTGTTTTATTTTGGTACTGTTGAGTTTTTCATTCAGGACTGTAGCTGCCCATCTTTGTGACTGCGATCAAGTGCAGATCGCGTGCGATCAAGCTCAAGTACGCACTCCAACAGGAATTCAGCAAGCTGCACTCGAGCCCTCCACTCCTGCACTCGCACCCATCTGCGACAGTACTCTTTGTAGTAACTCCACCTATTTCAGTATACCATTCTGAACAGACGATAGATCTCCACTACTAGCTATCAGTGCAAAAGAAACCATATCCTCAAAGCTATACCTTTTTGTTGCTTTTCGATCACGTTTCTCTTTGCCTCTTGTTAAAGAATAATACTCTTCCCGGTGCTGTAAGTCTCTTGAAGATTCTTCGTCATCATATTCATTTGTGAGTGAACACTGTTCATCAAGCTCCACCTCCACAAATTGTTTCTCTTTCTGTACTGTACTTTCAGAAAGATCATCTAAGTTAACAAACTTAGACATTTTCGGTTCCTGCTCTGTAACTTCAGGTTCTGCACCTGACCCATCCTTGTACATAGCACATTCATCAAAGGTCACATTCCGACTTTTAATGATCTTCCAATTTTGATCATCCTAAAATCAATAACCGAAGGCCTCATCTCCATATCCAATGAAGAAACACTTACTAGATTTACCATATACTTTACTCCGAGGATCAGACTCAACAAGGATATACGAAGCACAACAAAAAATTTTCAAATGTGAAAGATTTACCTCTTTTCCACTCCAGACTTCTTCCGGTAGTCTATGGCTCAAGGGAATGGAAGACCTTCTATTTATCAGATATGCAACAGTGTTCACAGCATCAACCCAGAAAGTCTTTGGTAACCCAGCATGCAACCTCATACTCCTAGCACGCTCATTGAAAGTTCTGTTCATGCACTTAGCTACGCCATTCTGCTGCGGCATTCTCGAGATGATTTTCTCAATTCTGATCCCATTCACTGTACAGAACTGATTGAACTCACCATCTGTGTATTCTCCTCCATTTTATGATCTCAAACACTTAAGCTTCAAGCCTGTTTCAGTCTCAACCATGGCCTTCCATTTCTTAAAAGTCTCAAATAAATCAGATTTACTTTTCAAGAAATAAACTCATACCTTCTTGCTTGAGTCATCAATAAATGTGATGTAATACTGCGAGCCTACAAGAGATGCCACTGGTGCGGGACCCCACAAATCCGTGTGTACTAGCTCCAGCTTTCCAAGCTTAGGTGCTTTGCCAACTTCTGCAAAACTCGCATTCTTCTGCTTCGCTAGAATACAGCCTTCACACAAATCAGACTTAACTGACTTCAACTCCGATAGTTTCCCTTTGACATAAGTACTTTCATCTCTTTCTAGTTCATGTGCCCAAGCCTTAGGTGCCATAATTTTGAGTCAACACCCATATCTGCAACAGCAACTATATCGTTACTATTCGTAGTCATATAGAGAGAACCCGTCTTATGACCACGAGCCAAAATCTAGCTCCCTTGCTGACCTTCCACTTTCCACTATGAAAATGAATTGAATGCCCTCCCTCATCAAGCTGTCCTACTGAAATCAAGTTCTTCTTCAGCTCCGGAATATGCCTGACCTTCTGTAGGTTCCATACCGAGTCACTGTAAACTCTAATGCGAACATCGCCTAGGTCCACAACACCCAGGGCCATTCTGTCAGCCAAATACACCTTCCCAAAATCTCCACCAACATAGTTCTCGAGAATTTCACGGATCGCTGTCGTATGAAAAGATACTCCTGAGTCTAAGACCCAAGAATCAAGTGGATTGTGAACAGAGAGAAGTAGGGCATCATATACTTCTTCTGTCTCTACGTTTGCATAATCATTCTCAGTCACCTTCCGTAGTTCCCTGCAATTCTTCTTATAGTGGCCAGTCTTGCCATAGTTCCAACACTCAGTTTGTTGTCCGAATCTGGATTTGCTTCTCCCTTTTCTGGAATTTGATTTGCCTTGACCAGAGTTTTTGTCTTGTCCTCTGCCACGAGTCTTGAGGTTTAAAGCAGTTCCAGAACAAGAGGCTTCACCCGCATCTCTTCTGCGAATTTCTTCACTAAGAATCAAATCCCTGACGTCTTCATAGCTCAGTTTACTCTTTCCTACAGAGTTACTCACAACCATCCTCACTGCTTCCCAGCTATTTGGCAAATATGCCAAGACGATCAATGCGCAAACCTCATCATCAAAATCAATTTCCACCGAAGACAATTGATTTGTGATGGTGTTAAACTCATTGAGATGATGTGCCACTGAAGCCCCTTCTACCATCTTTAGGTTGAACAATTTCTTCATCAAATGCACTTTGTTGTTAGCCGACGGTCTTTCATACATACCTGATAAAGCTGCCATTAGATCTGCTGTGGTCTTCTCCTTTACAACGTTGTATGCAACTGATTTTGACAATGATAGCCTGAGGGCTTTACAATCAAGCAGAGCCCACTCGATATCATCCATGTCGTTGGGTTGTTCTCCCAAAAGAGGTTGATAGAGGTCTTTTCCATAAAAAATATCTTCAATCTGCACCTTCCAGTACCCAAAATCTGTGTCGTTGAATTTTTCAATTCCTATCTTTCCTCCTTCTATTGCCATCGCTCTTACTCGAACCAAAAGCTCTGATACCAGTTGTTAGGAAATTAATCATATTTCCCAAGACTCGTGAGATATGAAAAATAAGAAGAATGCGGAATAACAAAGATAAGCAATCACACATGACACAAATATTTTAGTGGTTTGACTTAACAAGCCTATATCCACTGGCGGAGATGACTCGAAGAAAATTCATTATCAAAAGATGGAGTACAAAAATAGTAGAGAGAAAATCACTCAGATCCCAAAGCCCTAATATACCAAAATCTCACTATCACACAAGAAAGATTATTCTCAAAATAGAATACAAAAGACAGATGTACAAACAATTCTTTTGTTGGAATGGATGGCGGCTGATCTCTATTTTCTTTTTCCACTCTGCAGCACATTTTCTTCTAATCACTTGTTTTTGACTCGTCCAAAAACCACCAAGAAGAAAAACACTGGCAGCCCTTGTACCTCCTATCTCAGGTTTTGTCTCCCTTTTCTCCACCTACGGTACTTTCAATTTAGCACTCACGTTTTTGGCACACCCTTCCTTTTGTGTTTCACTGGTGCTTGAGTTTTGTACTTGTGCGGCTTGCTACCACCACTCCTTTTAAGCACACATAAAACACACGGCTTCATGCCTTTATATATATGCACAAAATCAGTGCACGTGAGTCTTCAAACTTCTACTACTACAAGCTGGTTAAGAAGTCCAAGTCAAACTTGGACAAAAGTCTCCTAAATCTAAACAAGTAGAGAACTAGTGGGGGCAATGTGATGGGTGGCAAGTCACACCTAACGCACAGGATTTGAAGATTCTTGTCCACTAAGAGCATTTTCATTGAACTCTTTATTCTTTAGTTAAAATTTGGTTTAATGACTCACATTTTTAAATTTAACTGGCAATTTTTTAAAAGCACCACACAATAAACTCTCTAAATCTCACTATGTTCTATTTAAATATATTTTTTCTTCTGTCTTTAACTTTCTTTCTTTTTTTTTTCAGTCTAAAAAATATCCATGTATAGAGAGAGAGAAAAAGAGGGAGAGAAGGAAAATAAATATAAAAAATGTGTGAAAATGAGATAGGAAGAAAGATCATTTCTCTAAATTTAAAGTAAAGATCTGACAAAAATCATAATAGAGAATGTGAAGATGCTGGCCGGGTCGTTAAAAGATAAAATGCATGAATGCAAAACCTTTAAAATTTTTCTGGAAATCACGAGTACAACAAATTTTTTGGTAGTTATCGTGTGTTTCCATGTTTATTTTATTCAGTGTTGTCTATGCTAAATATCCGATACTTTTTTTAAAAAATTCTCTTTTCCAATTGATCTGATTAAATAAATAATTAGATTTTTTATTTTTTTAAGGTGGGTCCAATATTGGAAAAGGAAATTATGGTTGCGAAAAAAATCTTTCCGTATTAGAGTTTTCTGACGTTTTTTTTTTTAATTTTTTAATTTTTTTAAGGTGGGCCCTATATTTGGAAAGGAAATTATGGTTGCTAAAAAATTTTTTTGGTCTTAAGGATCACTTAAAAAAAACATTTTTTTCCGTACTAGAGTTTTTTTTATCACGTGTCATGGTGTCAAACGCTCGTCAGAAAACAACAGTACACATTTGACTAAAATCATTTGCTTCTGTTGTTTTCCAATATAAAAACATCGCACCTCGCGAAAGGGTGAACTCTGCAGACCGCAACGCTTCTCACCTCGCAGCCGGTCACCGGAGAGGCAGCAGCGTCACAATCTTCACAATCGTGTGTCACCGGAGAGACAGCAGCGTCACAGCCGGTCACCGGAGTGGCATAGCAATCCTCCCATTGCACAGCGAAACCTCCCAAGAAACAACCGCTCTGAAACCGCCGGCAAGAAGAAACAAAACAAAAACAGAAAAAAAGAAAAGGTATTTAATTATCGGCTTTTCTTCTTTTGCCAAGTTTTGTTGAGCATTATTTTGTTAGTTTCTGGTTTGGGTTATTATTTTTCTCTTTTTTGTTTCCACAGTCACCATTTGTTCAAACTTCTCATGAACCTAAAATCATTTGCTTCTCAATCGTTAGCCTCTCCTTTTGTACAAAAGATTTGAGGGGGTCTAGCTAATTTTTCATGTTGTTTTTGCGGGGTGATGAGAGGATCTGAATGAAAAAAGAGTTTCTTCGTTGTCATATATATACTGTGAAAATTAACAACGTCGTTCGGTTAAAAGAATGTTCTGCTAAATCTCAACTGTCGTTATTTTTACACGAGTTTTTTATATTTTGTATTTTTGCATATATATTTCAAGGGCTGTGTCGTTTGGATACATGGGCATCCGCGAATCTATAAAGGGGAAATCTTATCGGCGCAACACCGATTCAGTGGACCACTCCACCAGTTCCAGCTTGAATTCCCAGCAGCTTGTCATTACTCCCACCAAGGAAGAACCCATGTTAGAAGCACATGTCATAACAAACCATTAAGAAGACATGTGCTTATATGAAAAACTTATGCTTTTTTAAGGACACAAATCAATTTGTAAGAAATTTGTGTCCTTAAAAAAGCATGCAAGAAGCATTTACATGCTATTTAAAAGTTACTTGCTAGAAGCACATGTCATAACATAATTAGAAGCCGGTTAATTAGTGGAAAATTTCTTACAAATAAGTTTATATGAAATTTCTCACTTTTGTAATAACGTAAAAGGACTTTTAGAGACTGATTTGTAGGGATTTGTAGGGATTTGGTTTTGTAAAAACAAAAAGCACATCCTAAAACACATTAACAAACATACCCACGCGCGCGGGTTTCTTTTTTGCAGTCAATTCAAGTGTTCACCTGAATGTGTGGATGCTATGCATATAAGCAATTGAATCTCTCTTTCTATGCCATTGTGCATTAGATCATAGCACAATAAATGTTAATTTTCATCTGGATTCTCCTTTCAAAAGTCTATATATCAACAAACTTTTTGAGGTTGGGTTTATATTATAAGTCTTCTGTCTACAGCACATATTTTACAACGAAATTGGGATGCCAATTTCATATGATGACATTGGCAGACTTTTGGCAAGCATATTTCACTTGATTTTGTCCTTTTTTGTTAGCCTTTCTCCTATGTCCTCTCTCCTATTTATTTATTTATTTATTTTTATTCCTGGCTTTCCTATTTGTTTGTTGATCTTTTTGTTATGCTGTATATGTGTTTTTTCAGGATGGAAGGATCGATTATGGTGAATTTGTTGCTATGCTGGAATTGGAAGACGAACTATGCGAAACCGTCTGAATTTGAGCATGAGAGATGGACCTGGTACTCATTAGCTCCCAACAAGCACTTCGTGTACAGGTGCTTCCTGCTTTGTGTGTCTCTGAGATGTTTCACTTTTCCGGCCAGTTCTTTCTAAAGTATCATGAAACTTGATGGATCCTTCACTTGTCCTAGGACAACATCACATGCTTAGTGATTATAGTTGAGTTTTAAAGGCAAAATAAACTCATCTATATATAGGGTGTTCGACCGCGTGCTTACTGAATTGCAAATTGGCAGGTTGTACAGCAACGCCAGAAGAAAAATTAGTAATGAAGAATTGAGAAGCAATTTTGGCTCCTAATCAGTTCCCAGAGAAGATTATTCTGTGCTTGAGCATTTATTGAGTGATATGCCTTTATCATGCTGTATGACTGAAGAAAATATTTATAAGCTTTGTAGACTTCAAAGTGTGAAGTGTTACAGCTCTTTCAAGTTGCTAAATTATTGGTTGCTGTTTTCATTTGGGGGTTTCTGATTATATTTGAAAGAAAAGGGATTTGATCTCTGGATAATGTCTCTTTATTGAGTTTTGGTTGCTTCCAGTTAATCAAATCACTGGAAATATCCTTTTTTTTTATTAAAAAAAAAAAAAAAAACAGTATAAATGGGATGATTGAAGAACTCTAGACGACCTGCAATGATTTTTTCACTATAGGGAAGCCAAACTCCTCTTTACTTCAGGCCTTGCCTTGAAGGCTTATTTGGCTTAATTTGTTTGATAAAAATTTCCCTTTTCCTTTCTGTTCTTCTCTTTTCAAAACAAAAATATTAACAAATAATCCAAAACAAAACACTAAAAACACTTGAAAGCACTATCAATCTTTATGATATATCATATATATATGATATATAATGCATGCTTTTTCAAACAAAAAATAAATAAATAAATAAAAAGCATCATCTAAAAGGTAATAATATATAAATGATGCCATTGTTTTGCAGCAATAATGATTGCAAGAATGCCTTTACTCTTTCTTTAGTTAGGAAACCGAAAAAAATTGTGGCGACAGAGACACATGATCTATGTTTGGCTTTCTGTAGAGTTCTCTTTCTCAAACAGAACACGAACAGAGTGACCTCGTCGAAGGTAGGGACAGCAAAAGAACCTGGGATCATAAAATACCTCAGTATTGCATGGATCTGAATCTCAAATTGATAATGGCGGAAGCAAAAGAGAAAGAAGAGACTGACATCATTGTTAAAAGAAAGAATTAAAGTGCATAATTTTTTTTTTTTAGCTCAAGGTTAAAGTGCATAATTGATAAGTGTGGTTCGCTCTTTATCAAAAAAGTACGTAGGTTTGAAAAAGTGACAAAATTGATAAATGTACTTTTCAAGTTCGAAAATACTGTTTAAAAACTTAATGAATTTTTGTCATGTGTATAAAGAGCCATTTAAGATCAATAAAATGTTATCACGTGTACAAAATGTCATTTCAACTTGATATCTAATAAAAAAGTTTAAAAAATAAAAAAATAAAAACGAAGGTGGCTAAAAAGGTCGGGCTCTCCACCACCTAGGGGTGGTAGGTCCGGCCACCCTTGAAGACTTTTTTAGGAGTGGCTGGAAACCCCTAAAAACTCTCATCCCTCCCCCCCCTTCCCAACCCGCAGGTAAGGGGGTGGTCCAACCACCCCTAGGTGGCAGAGAGCCCTCGATCTCCCCTCTCTCGCCACCTTTTGTTTTATAAGTTTTTGTTTGTTTAAGTTTTTTTACTATGTGTCAAGTTGAAGTGACATTTTGTACCCAACACTATTTTATTGGTCTCAAATACTTTTTTATACAGGTGGCAAAAAAAATCCCATTATGTTTTTAAATAATAGATTGGCGGAAGTATTAAATTAATAAAATTGTAAGTGCAGGTATCAAGTATTCATGTAACCCTATAATAAACTGACATGAATCTCGACGTGACTTTAATACCATATAAAACCATAATATTTGGAGTATAAATAAGGCAGTTTGCCAGTTTACAGCCTAATGAATGTTCAACTATTAATATGGACATTAAATAGATAGGATCAATTTTAAGATCAAAATCATAGTGTACAATGTACTTGGTGTCAATTTTACAACGAAAAACGCTTGGGGTGACACAATTTTTACTACAAGATCATTTACAAACCACTAAGAATCACATGCTATTAAGAAAACATGTACTCATATGATAAACTCATGCTTTTTTAAGGATACAATTCAATTTGTAAGAAATTTGTGTCTTTAAAAAACATGTGAGAAACCCATGCTATTTAAAAAATATGTGTCGGTGCTTCTTACATGTTAAGCGTACATGTCATAACATAATTAGAAGCCGGTTTGTAGAAAATTTCTTACAAATCAGTTTATATGAAATTTCTCACTTTCTGTAATAACTTAAAGGACTTTTAGAGGCCGATTTGTAGGGATTTGTTACAAATTAAACGAGTTTATAGGAAATTTGTATCATATTTGTACAAAAGGAGAGGCTACCGACAAGCAAATTAATAATTAAGGTTTTGAGGCTTAAGAGCAGGGCCGGCTCAGGCCCTAGGCGAGTTAGGCCCTCGCCTAGGGCCCCCAATTTAATAAGGCCCAAAAAAAAAATTTTGAGTTAAAAAAAAATTAAAAAAAAAAAAAAATTTATTTTGGACCCAAAAAAAAAATTGAAGGCCCAAATTTTTTTTAGTAGGGCCTAAAAATTTTTTTATCAAAATTTAAGGCCTCAATTTAATAAGACCTCAATTAATAAGTCTATTATAAATTTTAAAAATAATTCAAAAAATAAATTAAAAAAAGACAAAACATTAAAGCCTTTTGACATCATTAAGGCCAATTCCCTAGAGCTGACGCTACAGTACCCTGACGCCCTGACGCTACAGTACCCTATACATGCCTACCTCATTCATTCATCATCATGGCCATTGGCCTTTCTCTAGAAATTTTTGTTTTTGATGAAAATATAAACGTTAGAAGAAATAAAATATTATTATTTATTATTTATTTATTATTTAGTCATATAGGAAAAGCCAAAAGCCAAAAATATAAATTGCTGTCACCATGGGCATTTTAAATATCAGTCTCTATATTTGCCACTTTACCTCTCCTCTTTACTTGCTCTTTTCTGAGTTTTTCTTCTCTACCTATCTCATCATTTTCTCTTCCTCTCCGACTCCGAGTGACTAAGTCTCTTGTCCTATCTTCAAGAACTACTTCATAATTCCTTTGCCAAATCAGGTTTTATTGTTCTATTTTTGTCATTTATTTTATTATAGTCATAATTTATTTTAGATAAATCGTGTTTGTTTAATTTGTTAGTATTCTTAATTAAACATGTCTACTAGAAAATATGCATCTGGATATGAAAAACTTAAAAAAAAAAAAAAAAATAGATAAATTGATTGAATCTCAAAGAGGAGCTCTAAATAAATTTGTTATTAACAATAAACAAAATATTGAGGATAATTTAGGTGAAAAACTCATAAATGAACAAGAAACTCTTCAAAAAGAATTAGAAGATAATGAAAATGTTATTGATGTATCTAAATCTATTGCTACAAATATTTATGATCCAGGCCAATGGAAAAATATTGATGCAAAATTAAGGGATTTGTTAGTAGAAAATGGTCCAATAAGATACAATACTATAGATTTTCCTAAAGATGAGAACTCTAGGCATTTTTCTAATACATATTATATACGAAAATTATCAAATGGGGAGCAACATAATAGAAAATGGCTAGTCTATTCAAAAGATGTAGATAGAGTATTTTGTTTTTGTTGCAAGTTGTTTAATTCAAAACCTAATAGAATGCAACTAGCTAATGAAGGGATTAATGACTGGAAAAATCTTAGTGCTAAACTAAAAAGTCATGAAACAACCAATGAACATATTACTAACATGAATGATTGGATTGATTTAGAAATGAGATTGTTAAAAAATAAAACAATTGATAAAAATGTCCAAGAACAAATTAATAAAGAGAAAGATCATTGGAAAAAAGTATTATTGAGAATTATTGCTGTAGTAAAGAATCTTGGTAAGAATAATTTGGCATTTAGAGGACAAAATGAAAAAATTTACCAAGAAAATAATGGAAATTTTTTAAGTTTAATTGAAATGATTGCAGAATTTGACCCAGTAATGCAAGAGCATATTCGTCGTATTAAAGATGGGGAAATTCATAATCATTATCTTGAACATAATATACAAAATGAATTGATACATTTGTTAGCAACAGAAGTAAAAGGGAGTATTATTGAAAAAGTTAGAGAAGCAAAATATTTTTCAATTATACTTGATTGTACCCCAGATGCAAGTCATCAAGAACAAATGTCTCTCATTTTAAGATGTGTTAATATTTCAGAAAATCCAATAAAAGTAGAAGAACATTTTGTAGAATTTATAACAGTAGATGAAACTACTGGAGAAGGTCTTTTTATTGAAATGATTGGGTTAATCAAAAAACTTGAACTTAACATTAGTGATATACGAGGACAAGGCTATGATAATGGATCTAATATGAAGGGAAAAGAACGAGGGGTGCAAAAAAGACTACTAGATATAAATCCTAAAGCATTTTACACTCCTTGTGGTTGTCATAGTCTTAATCTTGTACTATGTGATATTGCTAATTCATGCCCTAAAGCTATATCTTTTTTTGGAATTGTACAACGTATATATACTTTGTTTTCATCATCTACAAAACGATGGAAAATATTACTAGATAATGTGCCAAGTTTAACTCTTAAGCCATTATCACAAACACGTTGGGAAAGTCGGATTGAAAGTATAAAAGCAATAAAATTTCAAACTCCACAAATAAGAGAGGCTCTGCTACAATTAGCAAAAACAAGTGAAGATCCTAAAACAAAAAGTGAAGCTAATTGTTTAGCAACCTATGAGATTGAAAGTTTTGAATTCTTATTGAGTATGACTATTTGGTATGATATTTTATTTGCTGTTAATACTGTTAGTAAAAATTTACAATCGAAAGACATGCATATTGATGTTGCTATAGATCAATTAGAAGGTCTTATTTCCTATTTTAAAACTTATAGAGAAACTGGATTTACATCGGCTATGATTTCATCTAAAGAGATTGCAACCATAATGGAAATAGAACATGTTTTTCGTGAAAAACGTGTAATTCGTAGAAAGAAACAGTTTGATGAGAATGCTAATGACGAGACAACACAAACTGCTGAAGAATCTTTTAGAATTGATTACTTCTTATATATAGTAGATCAAGCTATTTCTTCAATTCAAAGTAGGTTTGAACAATTTCAAATATACGAAAATATTTTTGGTTTTTTATTTAATTTTAAGAAATTAAAATCACTAGATGATGATAGTTTGCAAAATAAATGTCTTAATCTAGAATCTTTCCTAAAACATGATCTTGATGGTTTAGATTTATTTTCAGAACTAAAAGTTTTAAAAGAAATTTTACAAATAGAAGAAAGTGCTCCAATTGACATATTAAATTATATAAAAAAGACTTGATTCTTTTCCAAATGCATATATCGCTTATAGAATTTTATTGACAATACCTGTTACAGTTGCTTCTGCAAAAAGAAGTTTTTTCAAAATTAAAATTGATAAAATCCTACCTAAGATCAACAATGTCACAAGAGAGATTAAATGGCTTAGCCATATTATCAATTGAAAAAAAAGATATTAGAAAATCTTGAATATAAAAATTTAATCAGAAATTTTGCATCTCAAAAAGCGAGTAGAAGAATTTATATATATATGTGTGTGTGTGTGTGTGTGTGTGTGTGTGTGTGTTACTTTAAAAAAAAATTTGTTACTTAAAAAAAAAAAAAAAATTTAGGCCCAATTTCAAAGTTTTGCCTAAGGCCCCAAAATATGTTGAGCCGGCCCTGCTACCAGGGTTGGTGCTGAGTATTGCCATTGCATATTGCCGTGTGAGGCGATATTGCTTAGAGTGCCTACCAAAAAGTTAATGCAATGCCTCCTTCTTCCCTCTATAGCAACGATCAATAGGAACATCGACGTTAAGGTCTCTCTTCACCCTCTGTTTCAATGCATATGGTGTCCACGTGGAGTCATCCTTGAAGTCCCTCTTATAAGTACAAACAAGATACTCAACATCACATCTGGAGTTTTCGTACTGATTACCACAAATATGAACCGGGTAGTACGTCTTAATTTGAAAACAAGTCCTGGTAGCATCAGTAGAGGCATGAATCTTCCATGAACAATGCTCTAATTTACAGACTGCACTCATCCTACTCGTGTCATTGTGCTTGTAGTTGTAATCAAACCCTTTCTGCACAACATGCGTCTTCAGTGCCATCTTGAATGAACCTGAATCTGCAAATTAATCCCCAAGCTCAAACGTCACTGGAATCTTCAAGTCATGTTTCAGATTGAACTGTCTATACCGCTTCCTTTTTTTTCCAACCTCGCCAGCGTCACTTTCTTGCAAACTTGCAAGACCATCACTTTCATCATCAGATTCCTCATCCCCCAAATCAGCTCATTTCTCACCTATGTTAATGTCAACTTTTTCCTACCATTTGGACGTCCCATCCTTCTCTTTTTTGACCTCATCAGCATCATAGAAAAGGTCCTCATTCTCACCATCAGTTGCTTCGAAGTCAGTCAACAGCTCCTTGATAACGTCATCAATATCCTCTTCCACTTTCTTCTTCCGTGGCCTACCACCACGTCCATTTTTTTTGTACCAGTTTTGGGCATGGTGTCTGCACCAACATTCTGATTGTCTTCCTCGTCCTGTAAAACCGGTTGAGCAACCTATCTTCTTCTTCTTCTGCGTACTGAAAAAATATATACAAAAATTAAAATAAAAAACCAAAAACAAAAGAATCAACTAATAAAAAACCATAAATAATTGTGACAACATAAAGTTAGTTGCTGGTGAATATTATTTCTAAAAAAATAAATAAAATAAAATAAAATAAGAATCCAACTCAATTTCAATTTGTATGTACCTCCTCGGCTGGTGGTCGGTTCCCCACTTGGTTTCTTGGATGGCGTAACAGAACGGGCAGCCTTAGTTTTAATTCGTGGGCTTTTGAAATGTCTTGATTGAGAATTTCCACCTTCTCCACCTTGTCCTTGTACATCTCCATCTTGACGTGCAGCATTAGGTATGTCCTCCATCCCTAAAAGAAATAATCAAATTTGTTGTTAGTCATTCGGGAAGGGAAGGCTAAGTGCTCTCATGATATATTATTTGAAAAAACAATTAAGTTAACAAATAAGAAATAAGTATACTACCTTCAGCCCTAGGTATTTCATCCACCCCGTCACCTTCTCCATCTCCGTCATGAAGGGGAGGCCTAGGTATCTCACCCACCCCGCCACCATCTTCTGCATCTCCATCATGACGGGGAGCCGTAGGTATCTCACCCACCCCACCACCACCTTCTCCATCTCCATCATGCCGAGCAGTACTAGGTATCTCACCCACCCCGCCACCACCTTCTCCATGTTGTCTTTCAACAGCTTCAAGAAATAAATGCTCCTCTACCATTATAGCACTGTCCACCATATGCTCAACATATAAATGAACATCTTGTGATCTGTACTCAGCCATAATATTTACAAAATCTACAACGTCTGCATCACTATTTAAAGATATCACTTGATTATGTGGACTATCACCGACATTATACCAACATCTAAAGTCGCTCATGTATCCTAAGTCACGAACCAACTCTTTGACTTCCCACATACTAAAATAGTCAACATCATAGCCTTTCACTTCATGGACGTCGCCACCAATGTATTTAAATGGGGTATGGGTCATTGTCCCACCGTGGTGCATGATTATATTGACAGCCATATCTGTAAACATATAAAAAAGTGTAAGAAAAAATATAAAAGAGTGTAAGAAAAAATGTTTGTCCATATAAGAAAACACAAAAACAATAATATCTATCTATTGCATGAAATAGATTACGTGCATGTTTTGGACTCAAGATGCCCAACTTAAGCTGATTTTGGATGTTAGGTTGACATAGTTGACAACCATTCATTTGGGAAAAAAGGACAAAACATAATAGTAATAAGGGAAATCATATCTAAAATCCTTAGGTAAACGTGCTTTTATTAAAAACTCTGGGTATTGTTTTTTCGGAAATTTAGTCCTTGGGTCACTCGGAACTACTAGAAACTCCTTACCGTTAATTTTTGCTAACTACCGTTATAGTAATAATAAACATATACTTTTGGACATGCATGTTATAGGTGCAAAGTGCACTTTTCGCCCATTGTTATATGTGGAAAGATCAACAAATGCATACAATACACTCATAAATGGCAACTTCTTCCTTCTTTCTTTCTTTCTTTATTTTTTTATTTTATTTATTTTATTTATTGCGATCCCAATGGGGGCCACCCATACCTTTGACGGCCCCATTGGGATCGCAATAAAGGTAGTGGGATTGCCCCCATTGCTTCATTACTCTTAATCTACTCAATGTAATTGAATTATGCAAAAATACATCAATACATGTAAAAAATTTCTCTTTCTATAAGAACCATTAACCTATTCGATGCCTTAAATTATGCAAAAATTCATCAATATAGGTAAAAGAAGCAGGTTTAAGTTACATTTGCTACTTAATAACTTTCCATAGGATCAATATTTTGCCAAAGTCACCATTACATTATATTAATATACATGTCCATCATGCTTGCTAAATATTAAGAGAATGTGAGATTAGAAACTGTCCAATCTGAAAATGTTAAAGATAAAGTTTTTTTAAAAAAAGAATTTTAAACAAGGTTATAAATAAATAAGTGTTAGATTATAGTAAATCCCACCAGATTGACATGAAATTTAGCATGCACAATAGCATGGAGGGCATGTAATCCAACAAAGTAGTTGAATATAGGTACAATTATATACACTTGTGAGCGTGAGAGATTAAATCCCATATTGGAAAGCTATCACAAGAGGATATAGACAATTCATCCTACAAGACAGCTCATGAGATAATAAAAGCTTTTGTTTAATGCAAAATGTGGTTGAGGTAACGACGAAAGGAAAAAAATTTTAAATATAAAGAACAGTATATATATATATATATATACCATCTTCAAATTACTATTTCATTGTCAATGTCTCATCCAAATTAAATCCCATATTAAAATAACAGATCAATTAAACACCTAATTTGACTTCTCCAAATTCAGAACATCCATACCCTTCTAGAATGAGCACGGTGAGTTGTATATTGAGCAACTTTTTTTTTTTTTTTTTTTTTTTTCTGTTTTTTAACAGTATATTGAGCAAGTTGAGTTGTACATTAAATGGAAGGAAATTAAGCCCCACATAAAAAAATTGATAGAATCCCTTCTGCCTAACACGACAAAATCCCCCTTGACCAACTTGCCAGTGCACACGAAAAAAACTGTCTCATTCCAGGACCACAACCAAGGTGGACCACACCCACTGCCAATCAACAATAATATTGGCTCAAA
>NC_081541.1:29414412-29427603 GCF_901000735.1 Corylus avellana | reverse complement strand
ATCGAAAGACATGCATATTGATGTTGCTATAGATCAATTAGAAGGTCTTATTTCCTATTTTAAAACTTATAGAGAAACTGGATTTACATCGGCTATGATTTCATCTAAAGAGATTGCAACCATAATGGAAATAGAACATGTTTTTCGTGAAAAACGTGTAATTCGTAGAAAGAAACAGTTTGATGATAATGCTAATGACGAGACAACACAAACTGCTGAAGAATCTTTTAGAATTGATTACTTCTTATATATAGTAGATCAAGCTATTTCTTCAATTCAAAGTAGGTTTGAACAATTTCAAATATACGAAAATATTTTTGGTTTTTTATTTAATTTTAAGAAATTAAAATCACTAGATGATGATAGTTTGCAAAATAAATGTCTTAATCTAGAATCTTTCCTAAAACATGATCTTGATGGTTTAGATTTATTTTCAGAACTAAAAGTTTTAAAAGAAATTTTACAAATAGAAGAAAATGCTCCAATTGACATATTAAATTATATAAAAAGACTTGATTCTTTTCCAAATGCATGTATCGCTTATAGAATTTTATTGACAATGCCTGTTACAGTTGCTTCTGCAGAAAGAAGTTTTTCAAAATTAAAATTGATAAAATCCTACCTAAGATCAACAATGTCACAAGAGAGATTAAATGGATTAGCCATATTATCAATTGAAAAAAAGATATTAGAAAATCTTGAATATAAAAATTTAATCAGAAATTTTGCATCTCAAAAAGCGAGTAGAAGAATTTTTAAATAAATAAATAAATAAATATATATATATATATATATATGTTACTTTAAAAAAAAAAAAAAAAAAAATTTAGGCCCAATTTCAAAGTTTTGCCTAAGGCCCCAAAATATGTTGAGCCGGCCCTGCTTAAGAGTAAAACATCAGTTTGATCAAACTCAACACTTCCTCTTCTTGGCATTAATAACGACAACAGGCTTGGTCGAGGTGTACAGATGATACATGGATCGAAACCTCCTCTTCCTTGGCCAGCAGATTCCATCTTCTTCTTCCTCCTCTTCAAAGGTTTTTCCATTAATGGTATGAGTAAAAGACACATGATCAGTTGCATCACCGACTCTGCTTTTTTGTTCTACTTTCCCTTCTGCACAGCTGTTATTGGTGTTATCGTCGTCGTCGTGGTGGGGGTCATTGGACGACTCTCCGCTGAGTTGTATTAGCTGCCGAGCCACGTCTATCTCCGATTCAGAGAAACTAAACCCTTTCTGGGTTCTTCTAGCTTTGCATGCTAACGCTGATTTTGCCATTATTTGCCTGTTGAGAAAGAGAGAGATTGGGTATCATGCTTTACGTATATATAGACGAAGCTAAAGTGTCAAGGTCGGTTGGTTGTTGCAATATTTTTTTGTTTCTTGCTGGGTAAGTTATCCGTAGTTAACACGTAAAGAGGAATCTCTCTCTCTCTCTCTCTCTCTCTCTCTATATATATATATGTTATTTTAATCTACCAACAACTGTACAATTTTTATACAATTGAAATAAGTGGCCGTAAAAATTAACCATTGATTTTTCTTTTTACAAAGTCCTTACTTATTCAAAGGTTTATTTTCAATAATACATTATTTCAAATTCTCGATTATATGAGAGTCATTATGACAGTTTACTAAATATTATTATTATTATTATTAATTTTTGGGTTTGCGCAAATTGACAGGCTTATTAATAACAGTAGGTTCACAAACATTATATACATGTCAAAGGCGTAATATGGGTAGTTTTTTTTTTTATTATTCGTCTAATATGGGTAATTAGGATTAATAATTGTAGTCCATTTTTCAGAATTAGTTTAGTTTTGAGTAGTTAAGCCCATTCTAGTAATAGTGAGGCCCATCTTAGTTGTAACAGTTGTTAAGCTAGCTTGCTAGCCTGGCTGTTAAAATGGTTAGAAGCTGAGCTATAAAAGGCCCATGGGCCTAAATGTAAGAACAGCCCATTTTTTCACTTTCAATCAGTCTATTTTCAGATTTCATTTCATTCAACCAGTTTCTTCATTCCTCGATGCATTCATAAAATCATTCAGAAAATAGGGAAGTGTTACAGAATCAAAGCAAAGAGACATTATCCTTTTTCTTTCACATATAAACGGGAACCTCCAAATGAAAGCAGCAATGAGTAATTCAGCAACTTGAAAAGCTGCAAAATTTCACTCTTGGAAGTCTATAAAGCTCATATATGCACATATTTTCTTCAGTCACATACAGCATGATGACTACATTACACAGTAAATTCTCAAGCACGGAACCTCTGGGACCCAAATATTCTGTAACACAAGATAAGGTTTTCAAACCAAGGAATTTAAATTGTTTCTCAATATTAAAAAAACAAAATTTCTCAAAGCTTTATCACTAATTTTCTTCTGGCTTTGCTGCACAGCCAACCGATGTGCCAAGTCAGTATACAGGACTGCAAGTTTAGAAGCTAATCAACTGGATATCCTTCGGCATTATGGTAACCCGGTTGGCATGGATGGCATCGGTGTCCTCAAACAGACCTACCTTGTAGGCCTCGGCCGCCTCCTGAAGAGCCAAGACAGCATGGCTCTGGAAACGCAGATCAGTCTGCAATCAAAATGTCCCACACAACAAATCATTACCCAAAAAAGATTTAACCAAACCCTTCTGCATAAGAACACAAAAAAGGGAAAATATCACCTTGAAGTCCTGGGCAATTTCATGAACAAGCCTCTGGAAGGGAAGCTTTCTATTCAGGAGCTCGGTACTCTTCTGATACTAACGGATTTCACTACATAACATTGAACGAAAATCACGTGTTAAACTAGACAAAAGCAATCTTATATACCCATAACACAAATTCACTAAATAAGAGCAAAGAAGGGGAAAACCAACTCGTTTAGTAAAAACATTAAAAGTGCTTTTAAGAGTCTAAAAAATCCAAAAAAAAAAAAAAAAAGGGCTAAAATGTACTTTTAGCAAAAGCTTAAAAATAAAGCTTTTGCCTAAAAGTTCTTTTTGACTTAAAAGTTTTATTTCTCAAACGCAATTTCAAACAAACTTTTAGTGTAAACTCAATATTTTACATCCTCTAACATAAGTTTGACACGTTAACTTGAAATATTAAATAGAATGAGCATGGAAACACCAATCTCGCAAGTAAACCCATAGATTCAGAGAGACAGAAATTAGCTACAAACTGATTTATAGTTAATTCATACAAATCATTTCAATAAAGTGACATATGTCCCCAAAGTATGTGAGATGCACATATTTTCAATAGCATGTGCTTTTCATATGTTTTGTTAATAGCATTAAATAAAAAAGGAAAAATAATTGATATCAATATTTTCCATAACATCTTACAAATCAACCGTTAAATCTGTGAACTTATGTGGACCCCACATAAGTAAATAGTGAGTCTCACCTAAGTCAATGGTAGACCCCACAAATCTAATGGATGATCTATTGAATTTGTAAAATAATATGAAAAGAAAAAAGAAAAAAAAATAATAATGATATAAGAAGGACTAGAGAGTCTTCCTACAGTAATCCCAAATGTGATATGTCATTTAAACTTACTATTGAATTTGAGATGATCATTATTGAATTTTGATCTGTTGGTGATTTTAAATGTCACATCACATTTGTGATGACTCTAGTCCTCCTTATATCATTACTCGGAAAAAAAAATATATAGGCTCCGTTTGGTTTGCGGAATAGACCTTTGGATTGGACTAACTAACACTAGGCATAACTAGTCATTTGTTTGGTAACACTCTATTCTTGGGAATAGTCTATTCTCATGGGACTACTAATCTCATACACACAGAGTTAGCTAAGCCACTAAAAAATGAGTGGCTTAGCTAATCATTTCCTGTGGGATTAAATTAAGGGGGCGTTTGGCAACAGCCTTGACCCAGGCCTCAACACTGTGTTTGTCTTTGTCCTTATATGTCTTTACACTTTTGCCCTTATATGTCTTTTTCCTTATATTTCTCCCAAACAAGTCCGTGCGCAGCGTCCGTTGAGACCTCGGCTTCTCAAAATCCTCCAGCCCGCTCCCCATCTCCGTGGCTTCTCCTGAACGACTAAAGCACCCATCCCCCTGCGAATATTACCAGCTGCCGTTTCACCCCCCACCCCTTCCGAAAATCCAGCCTCTCATTCCCGTTTCACCGTGGCTTCGGACGTGAGCTCTGTTTCGAGCAGAGGAAAAATCAGGGCGCGACAACAAGGTAAGAACCTGAATTTCCGTTTCTTTTTCTCCCCCTATGTCGATCTTTTCTGAATTCCTTTCGCTTTGGTTGCTTTTTCCTCAGAATTTGGGGCTATTGTTTCTGGCGTTTCGGTGCTGTTTGGTGTCTTGTGAGGGTTCAAAAATCTTAGGGTTTAATTTTGTTTAGGGTTTCCATTGTAGTTTAAACGGGGTTATACCCATTGGATGAGGGTTTTTGTTTGGAAATTTCGGATGTGTTGTTATTTTGTTGATTTTGGGTTCCAATAATTGTGGTTGGTTGTAGTGATTTCGGTTGTTGGTGCTATATTGTACCCACATTCAGTTTTATGATAGGATTTGAAGTTGTTGATTTTGGGTTGAAATTGGTGTAGGTTTAATTGTGATTCTGGTTGTCCGTTTAGCTAGATATTTGAAAACTTGGAACCTGTGATTTGTATTTGTATTAAAGGAATGAAAGGACGCATAGCGGAGAGGTCGTGGATTTTGTGCAATGCTTGATTCGTTGAAATTCTTGCTGTTCTCAATGTTTTTTGTCCTGGCCGTGTTGGTTTGGCTGGTGGTGGATGAAGTTTAACAAATTGGTTCGAATGTGGTGTATGCTTTACTTGGTGTTTCAGCAATGTCACGGGTAAATAAAATGTTCTTAATGTCTGTACATACACATGCACAGAGTAAGTAAATTGTATGTGTAGGTGTCTATAGCCTATTTTTATGAAAAACTTTGTATAGTAGGGAGTTCAATCAAATAAGTAAAAAAGCGTATAAAATGAATAAGTGTGGGCAAATATTGAACTGGTCATCTGGAAAAATCATTTGCAGAGAACTCAGAAGAGTATGAAAATAGATATTGGAAATCTGACTTGTTAAATTCATAATAATCTATTGTTGGCAAAATATGGCTTAATTTCTATCAGGTTTTGGCTGAAAATTTTATTCTTTTTTCATTCGGCTTATATACAACAGATTCACTAGCCGTGCATGAGTTTCCATATGTTAGAACACATTTGAAAATTTACCCATATGCATCAAGAATTAGCAATGCTCCCTGTGATAATTTTCATTGGGTGGTTTCTAATGATGGAAAACTGAAAATTGTGGAGTTGTAAGTGCATTAAAACAGTTTTTTTTTTTTTTTTGCACGCATTTGTTGGGTTAATGAGAGCTGACACCATGACCATTGACTGACATACAACTAGTATTTAGATAATTCCCTAATAAAATAAAGTTCCTTCAAAACGAGTCTTGTTTAGGTTTGTAGAAGTTTAGAAATCTTTTGCTTTTTAGTTTTTATTTTTTATTTTTATCTGATACACAAATTCAATGAAGAAAACGCCAAGGGGTACAACCCTGTACTCTAAGAGTATACAAGAAAAGGCAATCTCAGAAAGAATTTTATTCGCTCTTCATTGTTATGTCACACCCATTGATCATGTGATCTCTCTACGTTCACTTATTGTGGGAGCTATACTTTATTTTGTCTTGTCTTACAAGCATTGCACTAAAATCTCTCTCTGTACCAAATTATTTGTGTCATTTTAGATATTGTTGTACAAAAGCATAGATAACCTTGATAATTTTAATATTAGCCCTTCATGTGTTATATATTTTATTAGAAAGAAAATGATACATGATCATTGCACAAGAGTTTGTTAATTGTTGAAATCATATTCATGAAAGTATATGTCATATCTCAAATTGTGAAAAATAATCGCATAATAGTATTTGGCAAGGAAAATACATGGAAATACATATTGTACCACCATATATTTCCAAAGGTTATGCAATATATGGATAAAGCATACAAAGATAACCACCCCCCACCATAGATATAGATGAATTACCTAGGTAGTGTTCTGCATCTTTCTTGGAGGACCTATGGATATTGATTCTTTCAAAACATAACTGCTCTATGCATCCCCTTCACAATATGACAAGGTTGATTATGTCTGTAAATAGTGATGCGTTGAGCGGCCGTCCATTATGTCGCTGTGGAGTTGTTGCGTTCGTAAGGTATTCCTGGACAAATGATAATTACAGCAGAAAGTGGTATGCGTGCGAAAAGTATAAGGTATTGTATAACATTTACTTTCCATGTTTACATTTTTTGACCAATTTTATTTGGTTTAGGGTATATTTTTGACTTTTCTTCCAAATTTTGTATGTTGTGGCAAGTTGGTGATTGTGGCTTCTTTCCTGGGCTGACAACGAGATGACAGCTTACGAAAAAAAAATCATGCAACGCTTGAAGGACATAGAAGAGCTAACCCGGGCAGAAATTGGTAGACTTGAAAAATTGTTGGCTACCGAACAAGCACTGTATAGAGCACATCTAGAAAACATGTTTCAGTCTAGGGATGAGATGTGGAAATCTATGGTAGCGAATAACCAGTCTAGAGAGGTCAAATTTCAGTTAAAGCAAATGACGTATCAGGCAGTGTTGGCTTCGCTTTTCTTGCTGGTGTTCCTTTATGTTGACGGTTACAACGCATCTAGTAGTAACAAGTTGATGTTAAAATGAACTATGTCCCTCTAAATTGTAGATACTTAACCGTTGTAATTTATATTAGTTTGTGATTTGTATTAATTGTGCTACTCCTTTTACGCAATCATTGTAATTTATATCCGCTTGTTCTTCATATACAACGCATGGACCTTATTTGTGCAGAGTTGGGACAGATACTCTTTTTTCAGAGTAATTCCAATATTAACATAAAACACTTTTTAATTTTAATTTAGATTTTTTATAGTTTATTTAATTTATAAATTATTAATTTTTATATATAAATATAAGAAATATAAGTATAAGCAGTTGTTAATGCACATCCCAATGATACGTAAACAATGCATTTCTGGTCCTTTATAGCGAATAAAGAAGATAATATAGATTATATATATTTGTATTCAATCATTTATCACTTCACTCAGGGTAAGGACAATCAGATGTCATTGCTATAAATATGGATTATTGAAAGAATAAAACATGTAATTGTATATTTCCCTTCAACCCCACAAAATTGTATTATTTATTTGACATTAATGGTTGAAGTGATTTATCCGAAGAGAAAATTGATTATGAGAGTGTCTCGATCGAATTTTTTTGATAGCACTGTCTGCTTAGATGTAGAGGTACACGTATGAGCCTATGCTTATCGATTTGGATTAAATTAGCGAGTTCGGGTAAGATTCCGATTAGATGGTCCTAACCCAAAAAAATTTATATATGGCAATTATTATATTCCTTGTTTTTTCCTGAAATTAACAATGGAGAAGCCACACAAAAAAACATAAATTACTCGTCATTCGCGGTTTTCCACATGTGAGATGTCATTGCCTCTCGGACTATAATCATCATTTCCTTGCTTTCGCGGGTTCGGTTTGGTGGTTGTCCATGCGCGACGTATGGAACGGGTGTCATGGTAGGCAATTGCGCGACGTCGATCCAATCTTTCCTGTAATGTGTCATTAGGGCCGCACGAAATAGTGGATCATTAGCACCGCAGTCTTTGCGAATGAAGTTGTGTACCGCACAGCATGCGACCACAAATAGTCGTTAATTCTCAATCCGGTATGGATGCATATTGTCGAAGATAGGGAATCGGCCTTTTCATACTTCAAAAGTTCTTTCCACAGCTGATCGTAATGAGGAATTCCTATAATTAAACAATTCTACTGCATTCTTCGGACGAGGTCGACCATGGAGAAAATCTTACAAATGGTATCGCTCGTTGCGATGTGGGGGTAAAAATCCCTTGTAGCATCCGTAGGCCGAGTCAACCAAGTAAAAGTAATCTGCAGATAATCAAGTACAACATTATATCACATAGGGTTCCAACGTAGATAAGGAATTGTAAACGTATTATAAATCAATAGAACCTGACATAAAGACATGTCTCCATATAGTACCTTCGACCGGCATGGGGAAAAGAGTGATGGGATCCTCGATGCACTCCTGGAAAATCAGCGAATCATGAGTGTTGCCCTCCCATTCAGCATAAACGTATGTGAAGCAAAGGTCGAAGTCAACGACGCACATGACATTCTGTGTTATTGTGGACTTCCTGCTTCTGTAGGGCACAATGTTCTCACCTTGAACGCACGCTTTAACGTGAGTGCCGTCAATCGCTCCAATGCATTTCTGGTTACAACAGTATTACCGAGTGTAAATCAGATATAAGACACAAAAGACAATAGATATATGCCATTGGTAATTGTGAAGTAATGCGATATGTTATACTATGGCGTACCGCAAACCATAGATAGTAGCGGCCATTTCGGGCAACGTATGGATGAGGCAACTCCATCGCAGCTGGACATATAATAGTTTTTCCAAGCCTGCACAGCGCTTTAGCTGTCCGATTAACGTAAACGCTTATCGTGTGCAATGATCACTGTAGCCTACCCGCTACCACCCGTTGCGTGTGGCACTGTGCCATCACTAGGCAAAATGCCGCAACTTGTTCTGTGATCTTAACATACCAACTACTTTGTAAAAAACCATTGTGTTTCAGTGTATTGCATAATTTTAAGAAAGTCTTGGGCAACATACGAAATTACTCATAGCATGTAGTTGGGTTCGGATTGGTAAGCACCCAGTGTACCCACATCGCCCCAGTTAGTTTGGAAGTCCTCTGTGGAATGCAAACCCTTACGCATGGGTGCATAAAATGGTGGTAACATTCTTCCACGATCATTGCCATGCGCACTAGTAAATTCTCTAGCTCGAATCGTATACCCTCAAAATTACACTCATCCTCGTCGTCTGTGTCGAATGCATCCGAGTCGAGCAATTCATCGATATTGTCCGCCCAATGACGTGCATTACCAATGTTACCATTAGACGGGCCAGCTGCGTACATATCAACAGGCCTACATTTAAATGAGATGAATAATGTTACATTCTAGTCAAAACATTTGTAAACGTCATCAGGCTATATTCAGTCTATAAATATTAATAACATGCAACCGGATAATTAAAATTGGAAAGTAACAGTAGGTTAATAACATTAATCATTAGTGTTAAAAATGTTCCCCTACTCCATAATAAGCATCCATAATATAGCATAACGATTTGCCTCTAATATTGCAATCAAACTAACTTAAGCGGTTAGAATAGAAAATAGTCAATGGACACACAAAAAACTACAACATAAAATATTAGCCTAAAACATAAGCTTCAATTGTCGCTGTCTGGATCAATTTCGTTTAGCCAATGACGTACACCGTCGTCATTCATTTTCAACAAGATCCTTGCCCAAGTCAGATTGTGGACCTTCTCACATGCTTTGATATATTTTTCCGTGGGCAATGACATTTCAGCTACCAACACATTGATATGGTCCATGATGTCTTCCTCAGGATACTGGCTGGGAGGGGGCTTATAAGAACCACAATCGCCGGGTGAATGACCATAGCTAAGCTTGCACCTCTATAAATAGTCTGATCTCAAGACATCGTACTCACTTCGCAGCTCCGAATAAATTTGCTCACCCTTGGATGAACGCTTGCTAGAGTTCGATCCCTGCAAGTGAGAACCTTCCCTCTTCAACTTCCCTTTTCCTTTTCTTCTTGCCTTGTGAGATGATGCACAATGGGGCTCCGTGAGGTCTATGATCGCCGCAGGGTTGTTGAGATCGATGTCATTCTCTTCACAATCGCTGCCCGGGGGTGATTGTGTGCTAGCATACCTCCACTTTCCAGTGGATGTTGAGCCCTCAAAGATGTAGCATATGTGCTTGAAGTTTGTCGGGGGGCCATTTCGGAATTTGTAGTACTTCTTGAGGCTCGTTGTCTGAGAAGGAAGAGCAAATAAACGAAAAAACACAAGATAAAACACAAATATAACAATAAGTACGTCAACTCGCGTAATTAAGGAAATATTAAACATAATATTAGTGGCGTACCAGTCGGATGTGTTCCCATTGTTTCGGAGTTCCCGTGACAATCCCCAAATCATCATCCCACCCACAGCCGGTTCCTACCTTATCTCGGACAAATTCCGAGAAGTACACCCAAAGCTCCCAAAGATGCTTAATTTTGTCGCCAACCTGTTTTTGTGTGTAGGCGGTGCCATCCTTCAGCCGTCTGTTTAATTTTTTCGTGATGTTCGGCATATGCTTCCCAAAGGGATGGCGAACTCCGTCATCTTGGCAGTTGCAAAGAATATGCACCAAGATATCCTCGTGCTCTTGTTCCCATTTCACATTTGCCAGCAGAATGGGAACCTCTGGTGGGGATGGGGTTTGCATCCCATGCTTTCGAGGAGACTTACGGGGAGTGGTAAAGAACGACATCTACGAATATGTATAGAAAACAGCAAAACAACGTGCATAAATCATGTATTATACTTATCTACCAACCACAGTTAACACAAAACTAATATTTTACGTAGACACTCGAACTAATATATACGATTACGTGAACTGTGATACGACATATTTACAATAAGCAGGAAAATAGGTTAGGCACGAACAATTTTTAAATGAAGCAAGCTTTGGTATAAAATAAGAAGCCTACCTTGAAGTTGTTGGAATGTCGTTGTCGCAAGTTATACCCGCCGAACTGAAAATTAAACAAGGCCAACATTAATGCCGAGTAAGCAGAAAGTGGTGGCATATTAATCATAATTGATGAAAGACCCTAATACCAAAGACAACACACAGATACACATATTTAGCATACTTATGGCCAATTTTTTCATGGCCAGCAAACAAAGCGTCATTTATCCATTTGCTAAAAATGTATATGAATTTATAACATCTCGAGAAGCTACATATTTTGATTAGAAGTACAAAATAAGCCCAAGAAGATAAAGCGATAAAATCTACTTATAAAGCAAAACCAACATACATGCATACATGCAAAACCCAAGATTATTATATAGTAGGGGATTTGATTCTTATGAGTGCAGATTTAGACAACTGTTTTCCCACAACTTTATAAACAAAAGCTGATGTTGATTTTCACACGTTCTGTTTTCCTAGCTAGGATGTTATTGGCATTCTTGTTTTCATTTATGTAATTTGAACTAGCAAAATCATAGGATAAAGCAAGAAATGCCCAAGGGAGAGTAATCCCTACCGATTGAAAATTGTATTTGGACCTCTAATCAGTAAATGTCCCTCTGAACTGGTTCATGTCAGGAAAATGGCCATATTAATTGTTTTTTTTTTTTTTCCTTCTCTGTAGCAAGTGCTTCTTGCAAAACCCAAAAAGTTTGATCTCCAAAGTTTCTGAAAGCCATAATATGTCTTCTTCTAAAATCTAGAACATGTTGCTTTCCTCCACCACCCCCTCTTATTCCCTTTAGCTGGTTGAGTTTACTGCTCAAATTCATCTTGTCACAAACCAATCCCAAAGAGATGAGGTAGTGAATAGTGATCATGTAAACATAGATCACAAAGGAAGCTAAAATTTCATTCATAATAACCAAAGCATTTACAAATGTAATATCTCAAATTTAAAACCTCAAAACATTAACCAATATTTACACTATAACAACCATAAATAACTAGTAAATAACAATGTACTCGAAATCAACTAAAAATCTTTTTCATTGTGCATACAAGCACTTATTCTAAACTTAGGGATGCAAATGAACAGAGCGGCTTGTGGATAGGCTTGGGCTTGACTCGGATTAGCTCAACTTAGGATCATTTTTTTTTTTAACTTTTGGAACATCATAACATAGGCTTGATATACACAAAGTCATGCATAAAATATAAACTTTCTTGAACAATATGTAATGCATAAAATAGCACCCATTGTAAACTATTTTAAGACATAGATTCAATAATACGCATTGGCTGATTTTAATTAAAAATTAATAGTTTAATCAAACCCACTTACCCCAATTTCATACTGACTGAGGTCACCCTTTGAATGTCCAAACTTGAATAAGCAAGTGTCTAAAACATTTTAAAGAAGAATCAGTAATAATCATATCCTAATGTTAAGCATAAAGTTTTAAATTCCCATGGTTATTCCGTTGTTTTTCTCTTTTTGTTTCTAAGCCTTAATATCTCATGCCCATGACTTCAAGGGTATGCCAAGTTCAACCATCATGTACAATTGGTAGGATCTTTCACTGTCATGGACTTGCATCCCTAGGGCAACAAATAGGTTGATAATATTTTGAGCTATGCTTGAATTATATTTCCTGTTTCATTGCTGGATGTTTCAATCTCTTTTTTAGTGTGACCCCCCCAAAGAAGAATTTGTATAGATCCTACCTATGGAGAATTTGTATAGATCCTAACTATGGAGAATTTTATGTTTATTTTGTGGTATATTGTATTTTGTTCTTTCTCAATATTAACAAACAACTTAAATACAAAATATTTTATAAACAATATGTACACCATGTCAGAGTACTTTTTTCAAGTGAAATGCCGAAAAAAAAAAGCAAAAGAAAAATCCCCCTAGACATTGCTTTAACAAATATAACTTTGTATCCAAATACAATTCTAGACTTTTTCAAGTCAAATGACTAAAAGGGGAACCCTACTAAATGAGTATATAACTCTGTTTCTTTATACACTTCTCCAATAAGAAGACAATTGAATCAAACAAAATTGCATATACACTTGGAAAACAGGAAATCAGCCCAGGATAGAAGCAAACAAAGTCTGCAATCAATAATAATTCAAAAGATTCTTGGACCCCTGTTAATGATATCACACAATCTCATGTGGGTAACAATATCTAACCTACACAGCAAAACTTACCCTGGTCTCTGCAAGCAGCTGTGAAAAACTGAACCCAAACTTTGGACACAAATGTGATAGTGTCTAATTTTCCCCTTTCTCAATGGGGCATGCATTAACAGGTTTTCAAGCAATTTATTGTGATTCTGCCAACATTTATAAGGAAAAACCAAAATACAATTCTACGCAAGATAACGAAAAACCAAACCAACAAAATTAAATTCTACAGAACCATAACAAAAAGCTATATGCAGTACCTTCGAT
>NC_081541.1:29411917-29414263 GCF_901000735.1 Corylus avellana | reverse complement strand
GAGAAATCAGAAATGGTTTTCAACAAGGCAGCTTCGGACGCGTGTGAGGGGCACTGTGTTGGGGAGACGCTGGCCTTTTTCCTTTCTTCAGCGTGGGAAAGACACAACACCGGGCCTGTTTCAATCAGTAAGAGGTAGGGGCAGAATGGGGAAAAATGGGTAAATTGTTACCCCAAAAACCGAGCCTTGACCCAGACACTGAACAGTGTCTGGGTCAAGGCTGTTGCCAAACAAAGCCTAATTGTGTAGATTGACATAAAAAACCTCACTTGTGGGATTAAATTTCGTTCTCTCTCTGATTCTTCTATATCTCACTCTCTCACTCTCTCTCTCTATATATATATATATATATCCATTTCTCTTTTCTTCGTCTCTATATTTCGTTATCGCTCTTTTTCTATCTCTCATTCTATTTTCTCTCTGATTCTTCTGGTACAGTTTTTCTGCAAGTGCAAACGATTTTTTTTTCTTCTCTATGTTGTCTTCCTTCTCTATACTGTTTCTCATTTTTTTTTTCTTTTTTAAATTATGTTTTTTGATTTCTTTTGATTCTTTGTACCGTTTCTCTCTGATTTTCCTCTCTCCATTTCTCTGTCTTTTTATTTATGTACTTTTTTTTTTATTATTATGTTTCTCCGTATCTCTTTTTTCTTAATTTTTTATTCTTTGACGAAGAAACAGAATCTGCAAGGTTTTTATAAAATACAAATATATAATCTATTTTTTGATTTCTTTTGATTCTCTGTACATTCTCCAAATGTATTTTTTTATATAAATAATTTTGTAGCATAATTGCAAAAAAAAAAAAGAAAAAAGAAAAAAAGGGCCACATACCTGACATAATTAAAAACAAAAAAAAAAAAGAAAAAGAAGTTATAGTAAAGTTGTTTATGTTTAAGAAAAAAAGAGAATGAAAGTCCTTAATAATATAAATTGTATTTGCATTATAAGGGTATTTTAGGAAATTTGATTACAATATAATTCCATTCACCAACATATTGTATTGTAACAAACGAAGGAATATGATTAGCTAGTCTATTCCAGCGTTGCAACCAAACAAAAGAATATGAATAGGTAATCTATTACACACTCTTCTATTCCCAGTAGTAGCTAATCATTTTTCAATGGAGTAGACATTCCGCGAACCAAACGAGGCCATAGGCAAATTATTGACACCGATCATTTCTCATAAGAAAGTATATGATTATCACATGTTTTAATAACACATGTCATTTTATTAGAGTAATTTGTATAAATTAACTACAAATCACTTTGTAACTGGTTGGGGAAAAAATATCTCTCCATAAGGCCCCACCTCTTATATTTATTTATCATATGCAATCACCCATGCACTCAGATGTTGACACATGTTCACCTGTGTGCACATTAGGAATAAAAGTCTCTTATGCCTCTCCCTCACGACTCTCTCTCCCTGAGACTACCTCTCCCTCTCACAGAACCATCAATGAAAAATCACCGAGACAGCGGATCCTTGGACAAAAAACGCTCCAACACGTACAGCTAATTTCTGTCCCTCAAATAAGTGTGAGAAATATCCAAACGCAATCTTTTTCTTGTCGTTCTCTTTGTTGAAATTCTATGCCTCTGTCTCTGCTGTGAGAAGATGGTTTCCGGTGGTGAAAACATCTAGATTAATTCAGGACATGCCCGCTTCCATGAGCTCGATCGGCTACATGTATACAAGACCTCAAGCGTGATCCCCAATATTCTCCATATATTCCGTTTTCTTAGTTTCTTTTCTTGTTCATTTGCCGGCCTTTGTTTGGACTTTTGATCCCCAATTCATACCAAAATATTAATGAGTAGTGATAGAGAGAATTGAACCCAAAAAGATTTTCAAATTTGTGTGGTAAAAGTTTTTAAATTAAAAAAATATAATTATTTTTTTTATCTGTCACTTATGGTCTGTCACATCAATTTAAAAATTTTTTTGGTGAAACTCTTTCGCTCGCTAACACTTCTCAATATTAATTGAGTCAATGAGGTTAAGAGGGAGAGGTGGGGAAGTCCCAAAAAAGAAAAAAAAAGGAGGAGAGGTGGGGACACTGGTAGTGATGGAGGCTAAGAGGATAGGTGGCATGGGATGCTGGGTCGTTAAAAGAGAAAATGCAGGAATTCCAAGCTTCAAAATTTTTATTCCACGCTTCCAATTAATGATTTTCTGGCACACCAAACGAATCGTAGAGAGCAAGAAAAAGTAAGAAGAAATCACGAGTAAACCAAATTTTCAGTGGGCATATAAAATTAAGGGTTAAATACTCTAAACTCTCTAAAATTTTTATTTATTTATTTTTTTTCTTGGGATTTCATTTTTATTACAGGAGG
>NC_081541.1:29384800-29411418 GCF_901000735.1 Corylus avellana | reverse complement strand
CCCAAATGGCCAGCCACCCCCAATTTTTTTTCCTATTTTTTATTTATTTATTTTTTTTTTTAAATACATTTCTTTTTAATTTTTAAAAAAGAAAACATTTTTTTAATTTTAAAAAAAATTAATATATGTGCCACGTGTCGACGTCTGATTGGTCCACGTGTCAGTCCGTACAGTCAACTAACGGTCAACTAACGGATTAACTAATTTGGTCACTTATCAAAACCACAGGGACCTCCTGTGATAAAAATGAAACTCCAGAGAGAAAAAAATAAAGTTAGAAAATCCCAGGAGATATGGACTATTTAACCCTAAAATTAAATGCTATAAAAATATAAAATGCGAAGTGAAAATAAGGTTTCAAAATTATCCCAGCCATCTTTGCTCAAGCAAATTAAAAATTAATTTTTGCAATAAAGAAAGAGAGATCTTCTAACCCATGTCTATCAGTGTCAATAGATGGGACTCTCAATCAATCAGAATTATTACCTTGTTTATTCTTTCCATCAAAAAATAAGAATCAAATAAATAATCAATTCAAAATATTTAATTTCATAAAATAATCTTTATTTAAAATAAATCACAAAATATATATGGCATACGTGGCATAGCTTAATTAGAATTTCTTACGTGAAAAAATCCTATTGGTGAGTAAAGGAAAGTTCTTGGAGTTGAGGGGGCCGGGGCATTTGACACTCTTAACCCTTCACTGCCACCTGGTCACCAGACTCACCACAACGTATTCACACAGACCGATCCATGCATTGATGGGTGACCGTGACACTGTTGTTTGCTGCCAACTAGGGAATGTAACAGTTGCCAAAGTTCTACATAAAAGACTTTCTTGGGTCATCGTGGCACAATATAATTGGATTTTTAAAAATTTGAATTAATTATATTGTGCCACGTGCCTTGGCAACTGTATTATTTTTTGTGGACTTGTGCGGGTGTTCGTTGGTATAAATTGAAGGCCAGGCTGTTTCAATTCGCAATTAACCCTCCCAATATTGCACAGCGAAACCTCCCGAGAAAGAAAGAACCGCTCGATCTGATACCAGCCGGCAAGAAGTACTGCATTTCTTATTAACGTACGGAAATAATCAGAGAAAAAACAAAACAAAAACAGAAAAAAAAAAGAAAAAGGTAATTATCGGCTTTTCTTCTTTTGCCAAGTTTTGTTGAGCATTAATATTTGTCCCCTTTGGTGTTCCTGGTTTGAGTTATTATTTCTCTATTTTGGTTTTCATAGTCACCATTTGTTCAATCTTCTCATGAACGTAAACATTTGCTTCTCGGTAGCCTCTCCTTCTGCACAAAAGATTTGAGGGGTCTAGTTTTTCCTGTTGTTTTTGCGGAATCTGAATGAAAAAAGAGTTTCTTAATTGTCATAGATATTGGTATATATGCTTCTCTGCCATTTATTTATTTATTAAAAAAACACGTTTATATGAGAAGATTTTTGTTGTTGTTTTTTTTTTATTTTTTCTCGTCATTGGTGTTTATGTTTTTGCATTCTATATGTTTGATGAAATTTCCATGAGAAAGAGCAAGTTTTTTGGGTTGTATTTTGAGATATTTGAGTGATATTAACTAAATTTTTATGAGCTAATATTTGGGCTCTAATGCCTCAAAACTTGTTTATGGATTCAAAACTAAAATATAGAAGAGAAAGGTTAACTCTTTAAGCCACTTTGGTAGGCGATTATTAAAAATCGCTAACTGCCTAGGGTGGTTCCTTTATATGTAATAATATTAAATATTTTATAGTAATAAAATATATAATAAACCCTCCAAAACAAATATATAAAATATTTTTTGTTTTGGTTTTGGGCCATTTGGCTGTGCTATGCCTCTATTTGGATTTTGTCTTTTTAATTTTTTCTTTTGTATTTGGATTAATGGATTTTGGCTATTTATGACTAAGTAAGTGAAATATATAATGTAGTATGCGATGTTTTGGGCCAAGTCTTATTAAAAACAATGAGTGGCCCGAAAAAAAAAACATTCTTCATCTTTTTTGGAATATTTTGGCCTTAAACCCTTAAAATAACCCCAAAAAATAGGCAAATTAAAGGCCAAAAACACTTAAGAAGCCCAAAACTCATTTAAAAAATAAACGGTTATAAAATCACCGGTTATTGGATTGAATAACCGCCAATTATAAAATAATCACTAACCGCCTAGGCGATTGCGATTGCGGTTATTAAAAATCAATAACCGCCTAAAACGTTTGTGATTAGCAGTTATAGCCGCGGGTTTTAATCTTTTGCACACCCTACTTCCTGTGTAAACCATGTCGTTTGGTTAAAAGAATGTTTTGCTAAATCTCAACTGTTGTTATTTTTACACCAGATTGTATATTTTATATTTTTTAAATAAAGATCCTTGTACTGCATATTTTAGGTGTGCGCGGGCGATTCATGGGCATCCGCGAATCTATAAAGGGGAGATCTTTTCGGCGCAACACCGATTCAGTGGACCACTCCACCAGTTCCAGCTTGAATTCCCAGCAGCTTGTCATTACTCCCACCATGGAAGAACCCATCGTGATCGTTAGCCCTTCTGAAAAGACAACTTCTCTTATGAGGCTGTTGCGCCGAATGTGGCAAACAATATATGTAAGGGATTTTCTGGGATGATGATGAGGAAGGATTTACTGAAGAACAATAGAGTTATAAGAGCAAGATAGCTGAATATATAATACTGCTCGAATTTATTACTTGATAGTATGAGCTGTTCGTGAGACTCACTCTCCTCCTGAAGGCAATATTTGCAATATTCTCAAATTCTGTCCTTTTCCCTCATTGACCCATTGCATATAAAGCCAATTCTGGTGTAGAGATTCTAAAAGAATTAACAGCTGTATTATGCTAACGCAGAATTCAAAGGGAATTATAGAATCTCGGAAGAACCTTTTTTCTGGCTTTATAGAATCTCGAAAGGAAAAAACAAAATCACCAAGACCCAGTCAAGTAGTTGTTTGATTTCTCGGGATCTAATTTCAAAATCTTTATATTTTCTTTTCCCAACCAAACAGAGCATCAAGCATAAATACACATAGACTTTCATTATGGAGAAATATTAAAATAATAATTAAGTGATTATAATTACCTCTTTCTATTAGCTTAAGCTCTAGAGATACGTGGTGATTTAACAAAAAGAATTAGATGATGATGAAATACAAGACAAAGACAATAAAACAGATCACACAAGTATTAGCTATGAAACAAACTTCTTAGTTCTTACGGCTTCTATAAGATGAAGTATTTCTGAATTCCTCAAGATAGAGCCATATCATCTTCGCAAACCAGCTTTCAGTTTATCAATATGAATGCTTTTTAAATAAACAGCTAAATTGATAGGTGCAACGCTGTATCTAAAAGCATAGACACACAGCTTGCACACTCGGTGTGTGTACGTGTTTTGTCCTTATTTTTATTTTTATTTAAGAGTTATGCACTTGTACTTACCCGTAAAGTCATCTTCTTTAACTTCTTCATTTCAATTCAGAGAACCATTTTAGACGAGAAAGTACAACTGGATCCGGTGCTCTATCGGGAGCAATTTTCACTTGCAGAAGATTACATTTAAATGACATGGTGGGGGCGAGTGGGGGGTGATGTCAATTTTCACTTGTTCATAAGCACATAATTCAACACAATAATTCATAACTTTATCACACGAGTGTGATACTTATATTTATTTATTTATTTTCCTTTTTTTTTTTTCCTAGGGGCAAATGTCAATTATGTGCATTCAATTTGGCCACTCTCTGGATCCGGATCCTTCGAAATTCTTAAGAGAATTTGAGATTCTATAATTTTAGATCCTGGCCCTTCAATTTCATCCAAAGACTAGTATTTGTGACACTAATAATAAAATAATAAAATAATATTTAAATTTTAAAAAGAAAATAATAAGGAAGAAAATAAAAATAAATAAATTAGTTTGGAGCGGCCGGACAGCCACCCTATTTTTGCCATGGGGTGGCCGAACCACCCTCCAAGGGACAAACCCAAATTTTTTTGCTGGCCACCTCATATGGGGCGTCTAGCCACCCCAAACTATTTTTTTTTTTTTTCTTTTTAAAATTTTAATATTATTTTATTATTTTAATATTAGTGTGACACGTAGCAGAACACTAGCCTTTGGATAAAATTGAAGCACCAGAATCTGAAATTCCAGGGAATCCGGATCCCCAATCTTTATCAAAATTAGAGTTTGTATTTGACCATCCAACCCAAGTGCATTTCACTCTGTCTCTTTCACTTTTCTTTCCTTTCAAAACATTTCACTTTCTCAAATTCCACCCATTAATCTTTTGACACATCGTTTCATATATAGAAACTCACAAAATGTTAGGCTTACAAATAAATTTAAAAAAAAAAAAAAAAATTACAACATGATGTGGCACAATATGTTTGGGTTTCTCAAAAGTTGAATTTTTTTCATTTCCTTTACAATCATGTTATGCCACGTCATGTTGTAATAGTTATTTTATAAAAAAAATTTTGTAAGCCTATCATTCCTCCAATTAGAATAGGGAATTTGAAAAAAAGTGCAGCAACCAACAAACACCTCACAAGTTCACAATCCAAAACTCACTTGCCATGCATTCACATTTAGATTGATGCTGAAATTAGGCCCAACCCAGGATTTGAAGCTAATTCTTGTCCAATAAGAGCATTTTCATTGAACTCTTTATTTTTTAGTTAAAATTTGGTTAAATGACAAACATTTTTAAATTTAACTAGCAATTTTTTTAAAAGCACCACACAATAAACTCTTTAAATCTCACTATGTTCTATTTAAATATATTTTTTCTTCTATCTTTATTTTTTTTTTTTAATCTAAAAAATACCCATGGAGAGAGAGAAAAAGAGGGAGAGAAGGAAAATAAATATAAAAATGTGTGAAAATGATAGGAAGAAAGATCATTTCTCTACATTTATAGTATAGATCTAACAAAAATCATAATAGAGAATGTGAAAAGAGCTTCATAAAATAAAAGTTTTATCTAAAATATCAGGGAGAGAATAATTTCTATCAGGCTTTAGTGTAAATCCATTATTTTACCACCTTTAATAAAAGTTTGACACATAAATTTGAAACTTTAAATAGAATGGGCATGGATGCTTAGAGGAGAGGGGAATAGAATATTTTCCAGTCCATTTTAGATTAGAGAATATCTAGTTAATAGCTAAGATCTCTCTAAAGAAATCCTAAGACCATAAATAGGACATATGTCCCATTAATATAATATATATATATATATATATATATATATATATATATACTTTAAAAATAATTAAAATTAAAATAATAAAAAATTAAAAAATATTTTAAAACACCTCATAGAGGGTGGCCAGACCACCACCTGTTGGCCTGGAGCCACCCCAGATCAGCTGGTCTAGGGTTGCTGAAGCCACCTATGGCCATTGGGGGTGATCTGGCCATCCCAAAAAAAAAAAAAACAATTGTTGGTCCTTGGGGTGGTCGGACTGGTCTGGGGCATCCGAAGCCACCTCATGGCCATTGGGGGTGGTCCGGCCATCCCCAAGGCCCAAAAAATAAAAAATAAAAAAATTCATTGGCCCTTGGCGATGGCCAAACCACCCCCAGGCCAACGGGGGTGGCCAGCTACCCATCTTTTTTTATTATTTTAATTTTTATTTATTTTTTAAATACTAATTAATATTTATTTATTTTTTTATTAAGAGGACATGTGACATATTTGTGGTACTAAGATTTTTTTAAAGAAATTACAGCCATAAACTGAATACTCTCTAGTCTATTATGGACCGAAAAAGATCCAGATCCAATGATAGGTGGTGGGAATGCTGGGTCGTTAAAAGATAAAATGCATGAATTCAAAACCTTAAAAGTTTTCTTCCACGCTGCCAATAATTTTATGGTAGTTTTCGTGTGTTTTCATGTTTACTCTATTTAGTGTTGTTTATGCCAAATACCGGAGACTTTTTTTTCAAATTCCCTTTTCCAATTTATCTGATTAAAGAAATAATTATATTGAGGGATTTTTTTTTTTAGGGTTTAGGTGGGTCCATTGGAAAACGGAAATGAAGGCGGGGAAAAAATCTTGGGGTCATAAAACTACACTTCAACTCCAAAGTGTTATTTGAGGAAAGTTTGAGGGGTAAAAGTGTAATGTTTTTCGAAGTTTTTTTTTTTTTTTTTGAAACGGGCCGTTTAGGCCTCAGAAGCGCGTTTAGGGTCTGCGGTGAGTGGACTTTTAAGCGTTAAGTGTAATGCTTTCCAATATAAACATCGCACCTCGCCACCTTTGACAAAGGGTGCACTCTGCAGACCGAAACGCTTCTCATGTCGCAGCCGGTCACCGGAGAGACAGCAGCGTCACAATCGTTTCCCACAGCAGCGTCACGGTTGTTTCCCACGGCTTCACACTTCCACACCTCGCAGCCGGTCACTGGAGAGACATCACCCACCGCGCCACCGGAGACACAGCACCGCATGCCGTTCAGACCATCAGCAGCACTCCCCCGGAGCAACACTATAACACCGCACCACTCAATCACTGGAGTAGTGCCCGCTCTCCCACCGCACACTTCGACTGTGTTCCACACATTGTTAGGGAAGCCCAACCACCACACGCAGCACTACAGGTAACGACATAGCAATAGCCCACTGCCACACACGGCATCGCAATCCTCCGATCCCACTGCATAGCGAAAACTCCCAAGAAAGAACCGCTCTGATACCAGCCGGCGAGAAGTGCATTTCTTATTAACGGAATTGGAAATCAGAGAAAAACAAAACAAAAACAGCAAAAAAAAAAAAAAAAAAAAGGTATTTATCGGCTTTTCTTCCTTTGCCCAGTTTTGTTGAGCATTATTTGTCCCCTTGGTGTTTCATTAACCATTGTTTCTGGTTTGGGTTATTATTTTTCTCTTTTTTTGTAGTCACCATTTGTTCAATCTTCTTATGAACCTAAAATCATTTGCTTCTCGATCGGTAGCCTCTCCTTTTGTACAAAAGATTTGAGGAGTTAGTTTTTCGATCTGTTGCTTTTGCTGGGTGATGAGAGGATCTGAATAAAAAAACCAAAAGAGTTTCTTCGTTGTCACAGGAAAACAACGGTTATTTTTACACAAGAGTTTATATTTTATATTTTGGTAAAGTCTAGATACCCCTCAAATTACCATCCAATTGACACAACAAAAACTGCTTCAATTTTTTATCAGGAGTTTTTTACGTGTCAATGGTATTAACACGTCAAAAACTCCTTTTGACGTGCGGTTTTTAACGTTTATCAACGGTTAAAAGGGGTGGTGTCAAAAATTTCAGATTTTTTACGTGTCTACAATGTCACGTCAAAAACTTTTGACGTGTTGGGATCAATACGTCAAAAATTTTTTTTTTTTGATGTGGCAACAATGCCACGTCAAAAGTTTTTGACGTGGCAAATCTGCCACGTCAGAAACCTGTTTTGACGTGTTAGAACTGCCACGTCAAAAAACTTTTTTGACGTGTCATGCCGTTTGACACGTCAAAATATATATATAATAAGAAATAATTACAATATTACTGATATTCATGATGTTTCAATCTGATTCCAATACAATAATTCCAATATTTCTAATATCCAAATCCGATTCCAATATTCAATACATAATCCACATAATCCAATATCCAATATCTACATATATATATATATATATATTCTAAAACCTTAAACAAATCCATAATCCATATATATATATCCACATCTAACTAGAAGTAGCCATCGAGTCATCTGAAAATGCTAATAGGATTGTAATGAGTTTTACCTTTCCTATACCAAAACATAAAGAGTTTACAATTAAACTTTTAAAAAAAATGTGAATTTCACATGCAACATTTGCAATATTTTTCAATTCAGATTCAGAAATATCCAAAAATATTGTTATACACAATCATATATAGATAATATTCAACTATGAGCAACAAAATCATTTAAGAAAAATCTAGAATGAACTGATTCCAATTACCTTGCAAGCACACCCAATAGCCAAAATTTCATATACAAAGTTCACAAATATCTTCCAACTGGCTCAAATAATTCAATTCTGGCCTAACCAACACAAAGTCCATCTATCAAATAACCATTCAATTAGAGACTATTCTAACTTAACCGGAAGTAAAGCAAGCAAGGCAAAGTTATAATAAAATATTGGCCTCGTTTGATAAAGCTTATTAAGGAAGGTTTTTACTTTTTAGCAAAAAAGTAAAAGTATTAACACACAACTTCAAACACAAAACATTCTAAACTACTTTCACCTTTACATCACATCAAAATATTTTTTGAACTTAAAAGCAAAATGCCCTCTAAATTTTTTTATTAAATTAGCTCAATAATGCTATGGTTACTGTATTTATTGCCTAAACATTAAACCCAAAATCTACTTCCAACAACCACACTCTACTTAGAAGTAGCTCAACCACAACAACCCACCTCATAATTTCTTTCAACATTCTTCCAAGAAACTCAATAGTGTTCATAAATAGCTGTCCAACACAAAGCTCAAATTTATAAAATCAAGTTAAATTAGACTTCAAACTTTTAAGCAAGTTTCTAATATAGTTACTAATAGTTCCAGGCCACCCATTAGCAATTACAAGAACATACTATGAGATTCAAAGAGAGTTTCTATTGCTTCCATAGCCACCATAAAAACAGCTACTTTCACCAAGTTTAGCAAAATTGCCAAATTTAACTAAAAAATCTCACATTTAGTGAATCCCATGAAATCCAATCAAAATCCACATAATCCAATATCCAAGTTTATATATCCAATATCATATCCAATATCTAATATCCAAGTTTATATATTCAATATCCAATATATATAGCCAATATCCAATACATATCCAATATCCAATACATATCCAATATCTAATACATATCAAATTTTCAATACATTCAATACGTATGAAAATCCAACACAACTTCATTAAACAAAATTCCAACACACATACTACATTTCAACACAACACATAACAAAACATATATATACATCGAAAACACAGTCTAACACAAGGCAAAACAAATATACAATAAAACACTTATGCAGTATCTACTAGAAATAAGTTTCAATTAGTCTCAACAAACATATAGTTTGATCTAACTATATACAAAATAATAAACAATAATATGTATATAGAACTTAACAAACAGTAATGATAAACGACCTGTGGCGCCCAACTCAACACATTCATCCCCCAACTCTTAATCTGCATTACCTACAAATGAGTTGTGAACCAATAATAATCAATACAAAAACTCTAAATTACTCTATACAGTGATGCAAATATACATAAGTTCTAAAATGGACCGCTGTAACTAGGGGTTTCTAACAGTTGTTTCTAACAGTTAACAATTGTTACAAAAACTACGAGTATATCATTACCTCTAGGGGGGCAGATTCAGAGGTCGACCCGAACATGGCCTCGAGCTGGCGGAAACGGGTCTCAATCATAACATCTTTATCTGCTATCTGGGCTTTTTGTGCTTCAATCTGCCTTGCCATCTCATCCATTGCACGTCTTTGTGCTGCCCGCTCTTCTTCCATCACACGTCTTTCTTATGCCCACTCCTCTTCAAGTTCTCTAATTCTATCCGTCATCAATGAGAATGAGGAGCTCCAAGAATTTTGAGACCATGTCTGGGACGGTGTATAGTACGAATGTATGCTGTCCCACACCGGCAGCACATTCGGACCCACCTGGCAGACCCTGCCAGCATACTCAGGCTTATTTCCATGCGCCTGAGCATACGTGTCATTAGGTGTCCACCATACCGTTCCTTCCGTCACAGTCTCAGTATTTGCCAGGTCAGTGGGCATCAATTCCCTCATCCTCTCCTGTACATTAAAAAACAAGTTAGTATCTCGTATGGGGAACGTTAATCATAAATAATTTATTAAAATATATATGCTTGAGTACTTACCCATCTCTACCTGACCACGTCATTTGGATAGCCACCATCCTTCTTTGTGTGAGTCTTGATGTAACTTTGCGCTCATGTCGGAGGAGTGCCTAATGCTACGGTCTGCATAGAAAAAAAAATCAATACAAAAAAAAAAAAAAAAAAAAAAAAAAAATTAGGACCTAAAACAACCATTATATATATATATATGCAGTAACGATATATAAATACCTCTTAATATGTCGCTCTAGCGAAGCTCATCGACCCGGTGCAGTAAGGTGTGTTGTTTCTTGCTCGCAATTCCTTCATCTTGGTAGCAAACTCCTACATGTATATCACTCTGAAAATGTTAGGCATAACCCAATTACGTACAATTAATGAAACTAAACAATTACAATTAATTCCACTACACTCCGGACCTACTTGATTCTTTGGATCGCACCATCTCGCCAACAAGACATTCAAGTCCTCAGCGTCGTATTTCCTAACGGTAGCCTCACCCATTCTCGCCTTCACTGAGTCTGGAGTATCGCCTGCCATGATTTTTAACAAGCGTTTTACAGAGTGTCTCCAACTCTTTAGCTTCGAGCCCAAATCTCTGAAGGCGTCCCTTTTTATCGCCTCGATATCGTACTTAGGCGGTATGTAGAACTGAGTCTGCATATATAAGTTAAAAACATTAGGCGTATAATTTGACACATTAACAACATTTAAAATATTGAAATAAATGTGCGAAAATAGGAGCAAGAATTTAACCAAACCATCAGGGCATCCCATACATCTTCCTTCGCACGGGGAGGTACATGCTCTCATTCATCCCGGAGCCTAACATAATTTTTGGCCCTTATGACGTTGTTGGTCTCTCTTCTGAATTTCATCCCGCTAAATCCTACGGGCTGCCATGCCTTATTGTACTCGTAGACAATTTTTTGCCCGGGGGGGACCTCCCACGTCTTGTTCAATGGTGGGATGTCCACCACCTGAAATTGGGTGCTCCCGTCTCCCCCGATCCCTATTAATAATTGCAAATGTTAATTATTTGAAATTTAATAGTAAATACATAAATTTTATACGTATTCAATATGGGTATTTGAAGCATATATACTTATTGTCCGGAGCTGGCGAATGCCCAACTTTTCTGCTCTAAGTCACCTGAGCCATCATCTGCGTCCTCCCCATAGTACTGTATCTCGCTATCATCCGGATGCGATGGCTCAGGCAATGGAACACTGTTCAGCTCAGGGGGGAACAACCTCTCTACTTCACCATGTGCACATAGCCCCATCTTGCTGCAGGTAGGTATCGAAGTACCAAGGTTATATGAGGCCTCCGTGTGATACGGAACCTGCTGAGACCCTTCCCCATACTCAGGAAGTAAGGGTCTATAACGCTGGTCGTCTATTTGTAAGGACCCCCGTCGTTGACTCTTCCCCCTCGTACTCATGTCAACCTGCAAAACACATAATATACCAAATTAATTATGTATATGATAGATAAAATATGCACTACAATAATCAATCAATGTAGAAAGAAATAACATTAAATACGACAAAATAATATGAAGTATATATATTATTAAAGTTTTAAATTTTTTATAACCACATACTTATCTAAGTCTTGTCGGATACAGTCAATGCCATCCTGCAGATCAACTTCATTATTGTTGGTCAATAGGAGCGGCTCACACTCGTGGTGGTTGACACTTTCATTATCAGGACCTTCACCTTGTCCAACGTCGTATACGTTTCTAGGTTTAGTCCTTACAATACAAGCTCAATCAGGGTCCCTTTCATCTTGGACGTAAAAGACTTGGTCAACTTGTGATGTTAGCACATACGGCTCATCAGTAATTTTCTGGCCCCGGTGGACAAGGTTTTTGAAACTGACAACAACATGCCATACTCGTCTACCTTGTACTCCCTGTCCTTCATGTTGTCCGCTCAATCGCACCTGAACAAAACATACTTAGTCCTGTCGAAGTACTCCACCTCAATTATTTCCGTCAACTTCCCATAGTACGTTTCACCATCAACAGTAGGCACACACACCCCGCTGTTCTGCGTCCTTTTTCCAGCATCGAATGCAATAGTGCGAAACAGCTTCCCGTTAACCACATATCTATTATATCTGGTAGCTGTGGCCTTCGGCCCTCTACAATGCATTACCAGTTTCTCACATATCTCCTACCTTTGTCGATCGTCCAATCGATCGACCTGCGAGTATATTACGTACAATTGACCATAATAAAGTTTTGTTAGTTGTTATGAACCAATAACTAAATATAATGGGTCTTTAACAGTTAAACATCACGGTAGCCTTACGTAATCACAGTACCAATCGCAGAACAGCGCATGATGTTGGGTTTTCAACTCATTATCCGTCGTTCGCCCCCTATCGCATGATCGCCTAAGTGTATCCATGTGCACCCTACAATACAAAGTTTAAATTATATTATAATTCACAACTAAGGGTGCTAGGTGATATTGAACTTGCATACACAACTAACACGACTTACGTCCATAATTGAAGGAACCCGTCCGAGTTAAACATAATGTATCGGTGAATTTGTATCAATGTGACACGGTCGAGGATGACTCGTGTTTCCACCCCCTTTGAACCATCCGGGTTTCTCAGAGCCCTATTATGAAATGTTGGTGCGTGATCTAGATACCTTAAGTAGAACGCCACCAACTCCGTTGCTATGTAGCCCTCCGTAATGCAGCCTTCAGGAGCTGCTTTATTGCGAGCATTAGATTTGAACACCCCGAGGCTTCTACATATGATCATAATTCATTCATTATAGTTAGTGACGATTTTATATTGAAGAAAAAATAATTTGATGAATATTGGAAAAGTTATTTTACCTCTCTGCCGAATACATCCATCTACACTGTACCGGTCCACCGAGTCGGCATTCACGGACAAGATGCACGACCAAGTGAACCATCACAGTAAAAAAACTTGAGGGGAAGACCCGTTCCATTTGGCACAAAGTAATATAAATGTCACCCTCTAATCGGTCCATATCATCTTGTGTCAATGACGTTGAACATAGGCCCTTGAAGAATGCAGACATTCCGACAAGTGGTCTAACCACGTTTCCTTGCAATGATCCATGCAATGCAATATGGAGAAGTTGTTGCATAATTACGTAACTGTCATGGCACTTCAAACCGAATATCGTACGATCATTAAGTCGTACAGATCGGGAAATATTCAAGACATATCCGTCCGGCACCTTTACATTTTGAAGCACTTTCAAAAAATGTGTTTTCTCGTCCTTAGACATCGTATGGCAAGCTGTGGGCATATATGTTTGACCATCCTCGCCCGTGTACGGATGAAGTATATGTCTCAACCCCATTTATTGCAAGTCTGTGCGGGCTTGGATGTTGTCCTTCGTTTTCCCTAAAATGTCTAGTATTGTGTCAAGAATGTTGTCCATTACATTTTTCTCAATGTGCATGACATCAAGGTTGTGCCGCAATAGATTATCTTTCCAATACGGCAACTTAAAGAAAATACTTTTCTTCTTCCACAATACGTTAGCAGTCTCGCCTTCTCTTTCTGTCGGCCCACTCTTCTTCCGATTCTTGTATTTTTTCTTATTATCCGTCCTTACCTTACCGGCATTCTCATCCCCATATCGCATATCTTGTAATTGTCTAAGAATTTTATCTCCACTTGGCATATTTGGGGCACATTCAAATTCTTGTTTGCCTTCAAATGTTATTTTATTCCTCCTCCACGGATGATTAATGGGCAAGTATCGCCTGTGCCCCATATAACAAAATTTCCTACCGTGTTTTAACCACCTGGACCTCGTCGAGTACATCCAGTAAGGACATGCCTTCTCACTCCTATTAGGCCACCTGGACAAATCTGAGTATGCCAAGAACTCATTAATTGTCCACATCAACTGCGCCTGCAGCAGAAATTTTTTTTTTTGACACGTCAAATGTGCGTACACCTACAGTCCATAATTCCTGTAACTCCTCAATTAAGGGTCGTAGGTAGACATCTAGATCCATTCCAGGTGACTTTGGGCCCGAGATTATCAGGGATAGTATAAATGACGTTTGTTTCATGCATATCTAAGGAGGCAAGTTGTACGGTACAAGCATTACAGACCAAGTGCTGTGGGATGTGGTCATGTTCCCGAATAGATTAAATCCATCCGAGGTTAGTCCAAGCCTGACGTTCCTACTGTCCGCCGAAAAGTCTGGATGCAAATTATCGAATGCCCTCCACGCTTCACCATCGGCCGGATGCCTCAATACACCGGCCTTAGTCCGGCCTTCTGCATGCCACCTCATAGAAAGAGCAATATGCTCTGACATAAACAATTTATGTAGTCGTGGTATGAGTAAAAACTACCGCAACACCTTGACCGGGCGTTTCTTACTCGATGATATGGGTTGACCATCCTCATCCAACTGAATTTCATCATTCCACTTAGATACTCCACAAACGGTACATGTATCCAAATCCTTATTGTTCTTCCTGAATAACATACAATCATTACAACACGCTGGGATCTTCTCATACCCGAGGCCCATGTCCCTTAGAAACTTTTTTGCCTCATATGTATTAACTAGCAAAGTGTCATCACTAGGAGGCAGCAACTGATTGATGAACTCAAGAAAAAATGAAAATATTGCGTTACTAAGTCCATCAACACACTTCAAATTGTACAGATGTACAGTAGCACTAAGCTTACTATGTTTGGTCCCATCATGAAGTGGCTTCTCTGCCTTCTTAAGCAAGTTATTATACTTTAGTACGTCACCATCGTCGGCTTCTTCATTCACAGTTTCTTCATTCCCCTGCACTGCCACTTCAGGCTCACAATTTTCTTGCACGACACCGTGCATGCCGAATACGCAACATTGACTGCATGTTTTCACCTTGTGTTGTGCCTATACCCTGATCTATGATCATGGTAGTCGAAGTAGACACTGCAACAGGAAACCGGACAGGCCTCTCCCCGTGATAATACCAGGTTCTGTATGCAATCATTATTCCCTTACCCCCTGTCAAGTGGTCAAATACCAAATCCGGCGGGTGGCACTGCTTATTACGGCACACTTTACAGGGGCAGTGAATTTTTCCATCAGGGATTGTACAGTTCCTAACTGCAAACTCCACAAATGATCTACACTCATCTCTGTATTCCCTCGTACCCCTAGACTTTTTCATCCAACTCTTGTCCATAGCTTTAGTTACTGTAACCCTAACTAAATAAAATAAATCTAAGTTAGTTAGTTAGATGTTATTTTTTTTCTTTTGTGTATTTTTTTAAGTACATCGTTTCAAATTTTTGTATATTTTTAACAAATAAACACATACATTGAGTATTTATTATAACATCTACATAATCAAAATTTGCAAAACCTAAACAAAATTAAGATCCAAATTTAAAAACATTTGACATGCAACATGGGGAACCTAGATAAAATATATGTGGCTATCTTATTTACTGCAAATTTTTTGTTTTCGTTTTTTATGACATTTACATAATCTAAAGTTGTAAGACCTAAATTAATTATTTTGTTATATATGGGAACCCTAAACAAATTAGATATACTTAGCTAGGTTAAATGTTGGTTTTCTTTTGTCCGCTTATTATAACATTTATGCATTTGTATGGGAAGTGTACATAAAATAAATCCAGCAACTTATGGTAGTTGTTTCTTACTTTCTTTTTTTGATCTTAGCATTTACATATTTATTCTAAATTTACAAAATCTAATCATAAATTAACGACCAAAGTAGATATGCATTTCTTATTTGTGTTTTTTTTTTTTTTGTTACGATAATGTGCAAAAGAAAAACCTACACAAATATGGGTCTAAATGTAAATGCAAAATCCTATACATAAAAAAAAAAAAAACTAATTTCAAACTATGAGGGTACGTAATTTTGCATCCATGCATGCAAATACATTAAACAATATTTTCACCATATACAAAACATATATGTCAAACAAGTAATACATAACATAAACTTTAAGCAAATAAATTAATTAGCTAACATGTAAAAAGAATTTGCTAATATAACTACATTAACAATATATAATAATATACAGTACTGTAAATAGCATATTTATATAATTTTTTAATTTATATAAATAAATAAATAAATTAGTTGATTTTTGAGAGTCGATCGGAGAACGCTGGTCGCCGGAGGGAGCAGCGGTGGTGACGGGCGCCGATGAGAGAGAGAACCACCGAAGGAGAGAGAACCACCGAGAGAGAGAGAGACAACGTGCGTGATCCAAAAGAGGCCTAGAGAACGGCCGGGCTGAGAGAGAGCACGAGGGTGAGAGAGATGCTGCAGAGGGCTGATGGAGAAAAAAAAATGGTGGATGAAAATGGGTCTGCAGCTTGAGTTGCGCGGGGGAGAGAAAGAAAGAGAGGGAAGAAGGAAGAAGGAAAGAAGAAAAAAAAAGAAAAAAAAAAAAAGGGAAGGCGCAGCTGGCGGGCACGCCTTCCTAAGGGAGGAGCCTTTTTGACGTGCCACATGTGGCACGGCAAAACTTCTTGACGTGTCCACATGTGACACATCAAGAGCATTTTTAAATTTAAATTTTAAAACTATATAATTTTAGTTTATATCATTTATTTACTTAATTTAATTATATCATTATTTATTATATCAATTTTTTCTCTTATATAACACATTATCCATACAATATACTTAAAACTAATTAGATAATAAACAAATTAATATTCTAAACGTACAGATAATAAAATTCATTTGTTTAATTAATATTACTAGCTAGAATAATTTATGCATGAGAATTTTATATCATATATATATAAATGAAATGTTTGATTCATATGCATGTAATAATATTAATTGTACAATAGTATATGATTATAATACTAGCTAATTGGCATGCATGTAATATATACGTATATACCAATTAATTTATACTAATATGTTATAATTAATTTTTCATACCAATTCAAATCTTAATTTTTTACAAATTAATATTATAGATGTACAGATAATAGTATGATTATGCACACACACACACACACACACACAGATATATATATATATGTGTGTGTGATATTAATTGGCACGCATGTGATATATATACGCATACATATATACCAAGTAATTTATACTAATATGATAAACTATAATTTTCCTATCCAATCAAAATTAATTTTTTATGCCAATTAAAATTAATTATTTTTTTTATATCAAAATTAAAATGATATATATATATATGCATGTGATAAAATTAAACTTAATATATATATATATTTTTTTGACGTGTTGGTTAGACACGTCAAAATATTTTGACGTTCTAACTACAACACGTCAAAATAGTTTTGAACGTTTTTGACGTGCCATATGTGGCACATCAAAAAATTATAATAAATAATTAAATATATTATATTATTTAAATTATTATAAATTATATTTATTTTAATTTTATTAAAATTATATATTAAATTATATTTCTATTAAAATTATATTTACTCTATCATATAATTTCTATTAAAATTATATTTATTTTATGATATAATTTTTTCCTCTTATATAACACATTATCCACACAATATCCAATTACAATTAATTAGAGAATAAATAAATTAATATTCTAGATGTATAGATAATTAGATGTATCCACTGACCGACCACATATGTTGTGTTGGCCGAGTTCATGTGAGGTTTGCGAGTCTTATAAAATAAATGTATCAAGTATGTTTTATATATTTTTAAAAAATTAATATAGTTAACTATCATATTAATATTACTAGACTGATCGATTTATGCATGATAATATGATGTTCAAATTAATATTAATGAAATGGTTGAATTATATGCATGCATGTGATAATTATATTAATTGGTATACAATATATAGAATGATTATATATATATCATATACATATATACCAAGTAATTTATACTAATGATAAACTTAATTTTCCTATCCAATCAATTTAATTTTATATGCCAATTAAAATTAATTGTTTTTTAATACATATTTTTGATATCAAATTAATGTTAATTTTTTTTTACAAATTAACATAAATGTTAAATTTTTTTTTTTTTTTTGACGTGTTGGTTAGACACGTCAAAACATTTTGACGTGTGGAATTAACACGTCAAAAGTTTTTGACGTCTCACATTAACACGTCAAAAGTTTTTGACGTGGTAGGATGACACGTCAAAAACTTTTGACGTGTTAAAATGCAGCACGTCAAGAATATTTTTGTTGACGTGTCTACTTAGACACGTCAAAACATATTGGCGTGGCAAACACGAGTTACTGTTTGCCATGACAATGTCCCCCGAAACTATCAAACAATTGGAAAGAAAAGAAAACAATAGAAGTTTAGAAGTTTTCTCTCTAGGATGTGCGACGCTAGAGGTGAAGAACTTGTTTTCCAAGTCTACTAAGACTGTGGAAGATTGTTAAGATTTTGTCAGAGAGGTGGGTGCAGTTCGTAGGATTAGTATGGCAAAGGATATTACCAAGCTTTGGGAGACTTTTAATCTTACGGAGGAGGAGAGTACGACTGTTGCGGTGCGGGAGGAAAATCTTGAAGATTTTGCTTCAAAAGGCTTGGATTGTTTGGTGGGCAAGTTGATTGTTGATAGGGTACTTGGGAAGGAAACTATTCGCTCAACAATTATTCGGTGGTGGAAACCGACAGGGTATTTGTCTTTCAAAGTCCTTGGGGAGAATTTATTTCTCATTGAGTTTGAGCACTTCTAAGCTAAGTCTAGAGTTATTGAAGGACGTCCATGGGTATTCGAGGGGAATCTTTTTTTGGTGGTTGAATTTGATGGCTTGATACCCCCTATCCAGATGAGTTTTGATACGACGGGCTTTTTGGGTTTGTATATGCAATCTTCCGTTCGCATGTATGGGGCGAGAAACGGGACGGTCTCTGGGGGCTACTGCAGGGCATGTTGAGGAGGTCGAAATGGATGATGATGGTTTTGGGTGGGCCGAATTTTTTAGGGTGAAAATTCATATCAATTTGCTGAAGCCTATGGCTCAAGGAAGAATGTTAAAGTTGAAAGATCGTACCATCTGGATTAATTTTCAGTATGAGTGGCTTCCCCACTTCTGTTTTCGGTGTGGAATGATCTGGCATGGGTGTACAGGGTGCACCAAAGGAGAGATAAGAAGTAAGCCGGGAGCAAAGATCAAGAATGAATATGGGCCTTGGTTGCGGGTTTCAATTATAAGAAGGTGGCATGACAAAAACAAAGGAGGATGGGCGCGCACCACCAAAAAAAAAAAAAAAAAAGGTTTAGTGACATGGTTCTTTGGGGCATTTTTGGCAAAAAAAAAAAAACGTCTCTATTGATTTCGCAACGATTGATTAGGGGCACTTGGAACACATCGGTTTTTATGGCGACTAGGGGCATTTTTGGCCAAAAAAGACGTCTCTATTGATTTCGCAACGCTTGATTAGGGGTACTTGGAACACGTTGGTTTCTATGGCGACTAGAATTTAAGTTTGAGACGTTTTTTACTAAAAAGCACCTCGAAAAGGAGACGCTTAGAACAAAGCACCCCCTTTTTAAAAAGGGAGTGCTTAGTAGTGAAAAACGCCTCCATTTAAAAAAGGGGGCACTTCCTAGGCAAGCACCCCCTTTTTAGAATGAGGGTGCTTCCTAGGCAAGGGCCTCTTTTTTAGAATGAGGGCATGAGGGCACTTTCGAGGCAAGCGTCTCCTTTTTTAAAAGAGGGCGCTTGCATTGGAAGCGCCCTCATTCTAAGAAGGGGGCGCTCAGGTGGGCAAACGCCCCCTTTCATAAAAGGGGACGCTTGCATGTAAAGCACCCCTATTTCTATATGGGAGTGCTGCCACACCGTGAAGTGCCTCCAATAATTAATATATGGAGAAAATGTTTTCTCCATGCAATTCATATATATTTTTTATTTTCCCCTGATATACAATATGCAATACAATATTGTATTGCGTATTTTCTTCAAAAATATTGAATTAATCCATAAATATTTTCTTCATTCATTAATCTCATACAATCTTATGCATATCTCACAATACATATCTAATCCATATATACAATCTCATATCTCATAAGACATCTAAATCCAAAGTGATGATATCATAAACACAAAGTGTACCACATCTTAAAGATTTAACAAAAATTGTACCATACATATGAAATAAAATATCCAAAACGATATCATAAACACAAAGTGTACCACCTCTTAAAAGAGTTTACAAAAATTGTATAGTGCATATGAATTAAAATATATCAACGGGTTCACTTAGCATCTGACGTCAAATACGTACCTAACCTAACAAGTCAAGTATACATACGTCACTTAATGATTACCTACAAATAACAAAACCAAAAGAAAATATTAAATTACAAGCCTATATCTAACTATTTTGAAAGTGCAAACCTATATATAACTAGATTATATTACAAGTGATTAAGATATGAAGATCTACACATACTTTGTGATGATCCACGATGGTCACCTTCTGCATCAGCTGTATGCTCATCTTCATTTGTTAATCCATTCTCACCTATATATTTTTGATGAGGCATTTTTGAATTATTTCCGAGATATTTTTGCAACTTCAAATCCTCATGGAATGGATGAATGTTTTGTGGGTTTTCCAAGTAAGGTGGACAACGTGGGTCGTAGCGGGGGACTAGCTTTGATGTGGAGGGAGAGTGTGTGTGTCGATATCCAAAATTACAGTCGACGCTATATCAATGATGTTGTCAAATTGGGTGATTGTTTACATCCATGGAAATTTACGGGGTTTTACCGACATCCTAAGGTGGGAAGGTGGAAGGAATCTTGAAGTCTACTTAAACTGTTGCATTATTTTCAACCTGAAGCTTGGTTGTGTGTTGGCGATTTCAATGAAATTGCTATGGATTCTGAAAATTTTGGAACTGTCCGTAGACCTTTGTGGCAGATGGTTGATTTTAGAAAGCTTTGGATTATACGCACCTCACAAATCTTGGTTTTAAGGGACCTAAGTTTACGTGGCTTAACATGCAAGATGGTAACAATTTTATAAAAGAACGCTCGGATAGAGCATTGGAGAATTCTGTGTGGCTTGATATTTTCCAGGTGGTAAAGTTAAATGTTTTAGCTGCTTGTACATCAGATCATGCTCCTTTGTTTATCACTTTACAACGCGTTGCACAGCAATGGCCACCACGTAGGTTCAGATATGATGTGAGGTGGGGCAAACAATTGGTCTACAAAGAGGTGATTAAAAATGAGTGGAGACCAAAATCTGTTCAACCTATAACATGGCATGATGTGGTTGGGAGGCTTGACCGTAGTCAAAGGGTTCTTCTTATATAGTGCAGCTGTGCTCATAGATGCCCAAAGGAGGATTCTATTACAGCAAAAACAGAAGCGCTATGATTAATTCAGGAGGCTGAGGGAGTGCTAGATTTGAACGAAGTGAGAATTTTACAATCGGAGGTGGCCAGTATTGTAGCACCCCAGATTTTGAAAGTCTTATTTTAGAGATATTAATTTGATGCTATGATTATGTTAATATTCATATTAGGGATATTAATTCTTGACGAATTTATGATATTGTATGAATGGTAATTGGAGATTGGTAGTTGTATAATAGCAAATGAAAGGTGGAATAGTATTTGGAATGTAGAATAGTATAGGGTAGGTAGAATAATAAATGGTAGGTCTAATAGTATTTGGTAGGTGAAATAGTAAATGAAGGGTAGAATTGTAAATGAAAGGCGGAATAGTATTTGGTTTTTTTTCCTATAAATAGAGCTCTCCCCCATCACAATTTTCACCACTCATCTCCTCTCCCTTCTCTTCCACATATTCTTCCTTCTTCCGTTTTCTATTCGGTCTTTCTTCTTTCTGAAAGTGTTTACACGAAACAGAGAGAGAAATGGCGAGACAAAGCGTTGCAAGAAAGAAAGAACACGAGAGAGAACGGACTTGAGAAATTAGTTTCAAAAGATATACTAGTGGTGTTAGTCAGATTGGGGCAACTAGATCTTTCAGACCACTTTTTAGCTTCAGTTTAGAAGTAAGTAAATTCACTACCCTTCTAAAGTTATCATGTCATTTATGTATTTTTGTAAATATTCATTTTATTCACATATTATGAAGTTATGTGGCATGCATGAAAGATTTGAGAAAAAGAATTTTGTGAAAAGATGTTGATTATAAGAAATAAGAATAATGATAAACCCTCCTACATGTTGCCCTAAGATGCATTAAAAGAAGTACACAGAAAAGTACAAGAAATGAGTTAAATGTTTATGAAATGAGGGCACATGTATGGAGGAGAGTATTTTTGGCCCCAAGATAAGTAAGGATGAGAGGAGTTCGGTACGATACTCGGATGGAGCTGAAACCACTGAAGGAGGCTATGCTAGAAGGTGGTATTCCATCAACATGACCGTTGAGTACACCAAGAAAAGAGTTAATTGACGGTCGGGCATGGCTGAGGCCACAGTTCAGTGCCATGGTCACAAAGACCCGCAACCCTCATACACAGGGGTAACAGTGTACATGGGTCATAATATGAGAAAATGATAATATAATTTAAATGATAATATACTATGATGATTTACAATGATGATTTATAATGATGCATTATGATGATGATTTATAAAGATGATTTATGACGATGATCTATTAATATATGTAATAGTACGTATATGCTATGGAAGATGCAACCGTACATACAATTATTATTATGGCTTGATGTATATTTATTTGTGAAAATAATTTTTAAAATTGAGAACAATGAGTAAAACTATTTATGGTTGTGGATTTTACTTGCTAGGCTCCCTTTGGGCTCATTCAGTTTTATTTCTTGTTTTCAGGTAGAAAGGACGCTGGAGTAGGAGGCCGGAATGGGGGCGAGAATAATTATTAACTTTCAAAGTCTTTTTATATCAGTTATTGTAATAATATGATATTCCGCAACTAAAGTTTAATGTTTACTAATTTTGCTTGTAATAAAATCTCTTGAAGAATGTTTTATACATTGATCATATCCTCTAAAATCAAGTACTTTGATAAACCTTACAGATCTTTGCAAAAGCTTTTGTTGTAAAAGAAAAAAAGTGGCAAAACTCAGCCTTAACGGGTTGGGGATGTTACAAGTATGGTGGAGCAACAAGATCTCAAGTGGAGATAGCTTGCTAAAGAGCATTGGCTAAAGCATGGGGGTCAAAATACTAGCTACTATCACGCTTGTGTGAATCAATGACGTCGGGCCAATCATATTTCATACATAGTTGATGAGGGTGGGGTGGAACGTTCAACACCGGAATTGATTGATGAGGCATTTTTGAATTATTTCCGAGATATTTTTGCAACTTCAAATCCTCATGGAATGGATGAATGTTTTGTGGGTTTTCCAAGTAAGGTGGACTGCGTGGGTCGTAGTGGGGGACTAGCTTTGATGTGGAGGGAGAGTGTGCGTGTAGATATCCAAAATTATAGTCGACGCTATATCAATGCTGTTGTCAAATTGGGTGATTGTTTACATCCATGGAAATTTACAGGGTTTTACGGACATCCTGAGGTGGGAAGGCAGAAGGAATCTTGGAGTCTACTTAAATTGTTGCGTTCTTTTCAACCTGAAGCTTGGTTGTGTGTTGGCGATTTCAATGAAATTGCTGTGGATTCTGAAAATTTTGGAACTATCCGTAGACCTTTGTGGCAGATGGTTGATTTTAGAAAGCTTTGGATTATACACACCTCAAAGATCTTGGTTTTAAGGGACCTAAGTTTACATGGCTTAAAATAATCAACTTCTCAAGGAGCCTTCGGCAAAGGAGTTTAGCACTGCTTTGGCCCAAATGTCACCACTGAAAGCACCTAGCCCTAATGGGTTCCAACGTGTTTTTATCTCGACAATTGGGCCGCTGTGGGTCCTAAGGTATGTAATGCTTTTTTTGAGTTTTTTAATTCTTGTGCTTTGGAGGAAACTATGAATTTCACTCATATTGCTTTTGTTCTGAAGAAGCAAAAACCTACCAAGGTGACTGATATTCGACCCATAAGCTTATGTAATGTGGGTTATAAAATCATATCCAAGGTACTTGCTAACCGGCTGAAAATTATTTTGCCTATAATAATTTCTCAAAATCAAAGCGCCGTATGAGACGTTACATTCCATGCACACTCAGATGTGGGGAAAAGTGGGTTATATGGCCCTCAAACTTGAGATGAGTAAAGCTTATGACTGAGTGGAGTAGATGTTTATGGAGGAGGTGATGAGGAAGATGGGTTCTGCTGAAAGATGGGTGCGGCTTGTCATGAAATGTTTGACCACAGTTTCTTATTTGATTATTGTAAACGGGTGGCCGGTGGGGTTCATTTGCCCAACAAGAGGTATAAGGCAAGGGGATCCTTTGTCCCTTTACCTGTTTATTTTGTGTGTTGAGGTTCTTAGTTTCAAACTTCATCAGGCAGAGAGGAATGGATATCTAGGGGGTCCCAACCTCTCCAAGAGGGCCCCAATTGAACTATTTATTCTTTGCTGACGACAGTCTTCTCTTTTGCAAGGCTACATTATCTTATTGGCATTGCCTTGCATTTATTCTGGAATGTTATGAAAATGCTTCGGGGCAAAGGTTAAACAGAAATAAGACGACAGTTTTCTTTAGTAGAAACACCAGTGCCGAGGCTCGGGCTCTTATTCTAAATTTGATTGGTGTTCCATCCTCTCAAAGGTATGATAACTATTTGGGGTTACTGTCGTTGGTTGGGAAATCCCGTGTTAGGGAATTTCAACATATCACTGAAAGGGTGAGGAAAAGAATTTCAGATTGGAAGGTGAAGTTTCTTTCACAAGCTGGGAAAGAGATTCTTATTAAAGTTGTTCTTCAAGCAATTCCGACTTACAACATGAGTATTTTCTTGCTACAAAAGAAACTATGTAATGATCTGAATGGTCTTATGTAAAGGTTTTTGGTGGGGGCCCAAGAATGATGAAAAGAAAATACATTGGATGAGATGGGAGAAGATGGGTTGCTCAAAGAATCAAGGAGGGCTGGGATTTAGGGATATTTATTGTTTTAACAGAGCGCTTTTAGCTAAACAAGGCTGGAGGTTGTTGCAGAATTCGAATAGTTTGGCAGGTCGGATTATCAAAGTCAAATATTTTTCTAGATGTACCTTTCTAGAAGCATCAAATGGTACTAGGGGGTCTTTTGCTTGGAGGAGTATTTTTTAGGTTTAGGGATTTGCTAAAGGAGGGATCGTACTGGTGCATTGGTGATGGGCAGAAGGTTCACATATGGGGTGACAAGTGGGTTCCACAACCTACTACGTTTATGGTTCAATCCCCTTGCAGTATTCTTCCTTTTGGTGCTAAAGTAGCTGAGCTTATGGATCCTAATGAAGGGGTGGTCGAATGTTCCTTTAATTCAGTCTATTTTCAGTCAGGAAGAAACTAATCTTATCTATAATATACCCCTTAGTAGGTACAATCAGCAGGATAAACTAATTTGGAGAGATGCCAAGACCGGTTTTCTCACAGTTCGTAGTGCCTATTTTATTGAAAATGATAAGAAAGCACTACTTATTGGGGAAGGGTCTAATTCCTGGGATAATGACTCATCATGGAAGGAAATTTGGAGTCTTAAAGTTTTCAACCCTGTTAAAATATTTCTATGGCGAGCTTGCAGTAATATATTGCCTACTAAGTTAAATCTACTACCAATCGGGGTTACTCAAGGAAGCTATTTGTATTTTTTGCACCCAAGAGGTAGAATCGACGAGGCATGTACTGTGGGACTGTCCAGCTACTCGAGATGTGTGGAGGGCTTGTGATTGAAAAATTCAGAAAGCTCAAGTTGAAGGGTCTGAATTTCGTGAGGTATGAGATGCTTTGGTCAAGCGATGTAGTTAGAGGAGTTGGCTTTTTTGGCGATATTGGCAAGAAACATCTGGTTTCGCAAAAATTCTTTTGTGCATGGGGGAGAGTTTTCTCATCCTAACAAACTCATTCGCGATGCAGAGGGGTCTCTTCATGAGTTCTGGTAGGTTAAGTTCTCGGATGATACTCATGGTGACCGAGCAGTTGTAGAAACTCATGCGTTGTGGCAACCTCCACCTGCTGGCATATTTAAGGTTAATTGGGATGTTGGGTTTAATCCCACATTGAAGCGCATGGGAGTTGGGCTTATAGTTTGTGATGATCATGGTAGGGTCCATGCGGCTCAAAGTAAAACTCTAAGGTCATATCAGGAGCCTGTGGTTGGAGAGGCTTTAGCAGCACTACAGGCAGTGGAGTTCAGCAGGGACCTAGGCTTGCAAGATATTCTTCTTGAGGGTGACTCTTTGCAGGTGGTTACTATGATCATGGGTGGGAAAATTGTCATTTTGGGCATATTGGAGCTGATATCAAATTGCTTTTGGGTTCCTTTAGAAGCTGGGACATTAAGCAGGTGAAACGGACCCAAAATAATGCAGCTCATGGATTAGCAAAGGAAGCAATTAGGAAAGTAATGGATAGGGTGTGGATGGAAGAAATTCCATTATGTATCTTTGACACTATTTTCTCATAGCAGTTTGCTCTTGTTGTTTAGAGTTTTTGTACTCTAAATTTGATTTTCTAATGAAGATTGTCAACTTATTTAAAAAAAAAAAATCAAAACATTGTTAATGTCTCCTAAAGCCAGCAAAAAGATAAAA
>NC_081541.1:29357698-29384700 GCF_901000735.1 Corylus avellana | reverse complement strand
TTTTCTTTTCTTTTCTTTTTTTTTTAAAAAAAAAATTAAAAATTAAATAGGTGCCACGTGTCAACATTTGATTGGTTCACGTGTCAGTCCTAACGTTCAACTAACGGATGGACTAACTTGGTCCTTTATCAAAACCCTAGGGAGGTCCTGTGATAAAAATGAAACCCCAGTGGGGTAAAAATAGAGTTACCAAATCCCAGAGGGTATTTGGTATTTAACCCTTTTTGTTTTTATTTTACTAAGGGTTGTGTCATCATTGGGGAAAAACACTGATAAATTTTGGTAGTTTAGGGAGAAATTGTCAATTGAGTGATAGTTTGAGTGAGTATGCGAACTTTTCCCTTTATATTTTTTAAAGAATGAGGGATGGAAGAAGGGGATTGCCCTTGGCCACTCCCAACTCACAGGGCTCAGCCTGCTGCCACCAAGCCATAGGGTGGTTCCCACAAAAATAATTTTTTTAAAAAAAAAAAAATAGTTCTAATTCCTCCCTTAGTGGGTTGCCCATATAGCCCATGGCCACTCCCAACTCATAAAAGGTCAAAAAAAATTTGTTGTTGCATATGGGCCCTTAGTAACATAATTTATTGGTCTTTGGCTCATGTTGCCTTGTGGCGGCCCTTGTCCCTGACCTTATAATGCATACTTCAAGGGTTGTGTTTGGATACATGGGCATCCACGAATCTATCAAGGGGAATTCTTATCGGTGCAACACCAATTCAGCCGACCACTCCAGTTCCAGGTTGAATTCCCAGCAGCTTGTCATTACTCCCACCAAGGAAAAATCCATCGTTAGCCCTTCTGAAAAGAAAATTGTTACCTTATTTATTTATCCTATCAAGGAATAAGAATCAAATAAATAATCAATTCAAAATATTTAATTCCACAAAATAATCTTTATTTAGAATAAATCACAAAATATATGTAGCATACGTGCCCTATCTTAATTAGAATTTCTTACGTGAACAACTAGAGAATTCGAAAAAATCCTATTGGAGAGTAAAGGAAAGTTCTTGGAGTTGAAGGAGGCCGGGGGGCATTTGACCACTCTTGAGTCTTGACCCCTCCCTGCCACCTGGTCACCACAACGTGTTCACACAGTCCGATCCATGCATTGTTGGAATTGTTGGTTGACCGTGACACGTTTTTCAATTGTAACAGTTGTCAAAGTTTTCGGTCATCGTGGCACAATATAATCCATTGGATTATATTGTGTCCACTTGCCAAGGGCAAGTGGGGTAAGTGTACTATTGTTTTGTGGACTTAGTGCGGGTGTTCGTTGGTATAATTATAAAGGCTGTTTCGCAATCCTCCCATTGCAGAGCGAAACCTCACAAGAAAGAAAGAACAGCTCGATCTGATACCAGCCGGCAAGAAGTACTGCATTTCTTATTAACGTACGGAAATAATCAGAGTAAAAACAAAACAAAAACAGAAAAAAGAAAAGGTATTTAATTATCGGCTTTTCTTCTTTTGCCAAGTTTTGTTGAGCATTCTTTGTCACCTTTGGTGTTCCTGGTTTGAGTTATTATATATTTCTGTTTTTTGTTTTCATAGTCACCATTTGTTCAATCTTCTCATGAACGTAAACATTTGCTTCTCGGTAGACTCTCCTTCTGTACAAAAGATTTGAGGGGTCTAGTTTTTCCTGTTGTGTTTGCGGAATCTGAATGAAAAAAGAGTTTCTTAATTGTCATAGATATTGGTATCCTTCCTGTGAAAACCATGTCGTTTGGTTAAAAGAATGTTTTGCTATATCTCAACTGTTGTTATTTTTACACGAGATTTTTATATTTTGTATTTTCTAAAGAAGGATACTTGTACTGCATATTTCAAGGGCTGTGTCGTTTGGAACAACATCTTGTATACATGGGGGCATCCGCAAATCTATCAAGGGGATATGTAATCGGCGCAACACCGATTCTGTCGACCACTCCAGTTCCAGCTTGAATTCCCAGCAGCTTGAAAACTCACCTGCCATTACTCCCACCAAGAAAGAAGCCATCGTTAGCCGTTCTGAAAAGAGAAGTTCACTTCTGAGGCGGTTGCACCGAATGTGGCAAACCAGAAAAAGGTGGTTTTCATGAGGATCCCTAGCTTGGATGTGCAGACTGTGATGGAGACTACCACCGAGAGGAAGGTTGTTGAGGCTTACCACTCTCGCTTGGGGTTATCCTTAGAAACCTAAAGCCTGAGAACTAGCTTGTTTTTTTTACAAATATGATGAATCCTGTCTCAACAACGGCGTTTTAAGGTACAAATATTTTAGTTCCTAATGTTGTCTGTGAGATGCAAGAAGAATTTTTATGTTTTAAGGTTGTATGTTTATTGTGCATGCATATATATGTAGTAAATCATAAACGTGAAACATGCTCTTATACGTCTTACAGATAATATCCTTCAATAATTAATGATTTTATTCAAACCCTCAACACAAGGGATTTCTTTATTTCATCCAAAAGACCTCTTTATTTATTTGATTATCGAGCTGTAGCGTCTACAGTACTTGCAGTCTTTTATACTGACTTGGCGGCAAAGCCAGAAGAAAGTTAGTGATGAATCTTTGAGAAACGTTTTCAATTTCTGTCATTTTCTTCATGAAAGGTTAAAAAGTTGTTGATTAGGAAAATTATGCACAAAAACTCTCTGTAATGTCGAATCTAGGCCAATTTATTCCTTTGCTGGAAGATCATGATCTTTTATGCCCTATTTGTACGTTATGGAAACATTCTCCCTGGCCCCTCAACTCCTTTGCTCATCAGAACAACTCTAAACCCTAGCTCTTCATTTGATTTTACTTCTGAATCTTAATGTTTTCGCTTTCTCTTGCTTTATTGAATCTAGGCTGTCTATAAAATTTTTAATTTATTTTCTTTTCCTCAAGTTCTCTACTATGATTTAGGATGAAAAAAAAAAAAAAAAAAAGGTTTAACTTCAATGCAGTCATTACATAAAAGTGTTGTTTTGCAGCAACCAATAAAAGAAGGACACATCACATAAGGCAAAAAAAATGCACAAAAAAAAAAACCTACTGCCTAATGCACTTGATTTTCAACTCAAAGAAGAAGAAAAGTTGAAAGCAAAGAGAGAAAGAAGAAGAGAGTGGGTATGCGGCCAGCCTAGGTCTGGCCAGCCACTGAGACCACTGTTGGGTCTCGCCGGCCGTGGGTTTGTTGAAATGCTAGCTGCCACCATGCAGAGGTAACTTTTCTTTCTTTTTTCTTTGGTTTTTTCTAATGGGTCTCAAGGCGTGGGTCTTGCTTCGGTGAGACCCACAACATGGCTCCAGCATCGTAAGTGATAGTATGGCTCTAGCATTATGATCTTCGGTTTTAGGATGATAAAATCTCAAAAAGGGTTAACCTTCCCCTCTAGGTTTTAGTTTTGAATCCAAAAGTGAATTTTTAGGCATTAGAAACAAGTTTTGTGGTATTAGAATCAATTTTTTAGGCTGGGACCTAAGTAAAAAATGTGTACAAAATATAAATTTTTTAAGTACTTTGAGAGATAGAGACCAGAGCCATATCACCCATAGTAAAAGGTCATAACTTTTTTTATTAGTAAGAAATTATCACCCATGAGCATCTAAATTTTTTTTTTTTTAAAAAAAAAAAACATTATGACTTTGTTTACTGAAAGAAGCCGAGAAAACTTCGGATTTATGTTCGAAACTCATTGAGTTGCAAACTGTTTATTGGGACTAGCTCTCAAGCGAATCCCAACTTATTTGATTTATGTTTGGCCTTATGTGACAATGGTGGTTATACGAAGTGATTCTGCTTTAAAATAATTCTCAGTCATTAAAAAAAAGAGTAAGTCAACATACTCTCTTCAAACTACAACTCAATTGACAATATTCTCCACAAACTTTCAATTGTGACAATGTCCTCCCAAACTATCAAAACATTGTTAATATTCCCCCAAGACTAGCAAAAAGATAAAAATGCTCCTATAGATTTCACAATAAGACAAAAATACTCCTATAAATTCGAAAGAAATAATAATTTTTTATTTTAAATTAAAAACAAAACAAAAATATATTTTCATTTAAAAAAATGTTTTTTTTTATTTTATTTAAAAAAAAAAGAAATTTTTTATTTTTTATTTTTAATAAGAAAATTTTGTAGTTTTTTTTTTTTTTAAAAAAAAAAAAAAAGATATTTTTTTATTTTTTTAAACGATTTTTTATTTTTTATTTTTTGTAGTTTTAGGTTTTTTCTAAAAGTTTTAGTACTTTTTTGTTTTTATTTTACTAGGGGTAGTTTTGTCATTGGGGAAACATTGACAATGCTTTGGTAATTTAAGAAAACATTGTCACAATTGAAAGTTTAGGGAGACATTATCAATTAAATGGTAATTTGAAGGATATGTGAACTTTCCCCTTAAAAAAATATATATACAAATTCAATTTTCTTTGGGCTATGTTCTTGTAATTCTCTCTTTTCCTCCATTTTGAACCCTTTGTTTATAGCACCCCTCTCTCTTTCTCCTTCCCTTATTTCACTTCCAAAAAAAAAACTTTTAAAAACTTTTTTCATTTCTCACAAATATCAATATCTTATTTTTACATTTATATCAGTCAATAACTTTTATTATTATTTAAATAATAACAAAAACAAAACACACCCATGTCATTAGGCCTTGTTCGGTAAAAGGGTTAGAGTTGGCCTAGACACTATTTATCACCATTTCCCAAAAAAATTAACATTAAAATATTCTAACTTTTTCACCTTTTATATTAAATCATTCACTTTTTATTATTATTCAAATAAAAAAATTACTACAAAACAAAATTTTTTCACTTTTCATTTTTTTTTTATACTAAATATTCTTTTTTTTTTTTTACATCAATCTACATTAATTACATTGTCTAAACTAACCCATTTACCAAACATCACCCTAGAAGAGGCGGCTGCTTATACTGTATTAAAACCTACGAGAAATGCGCGTTAGCAGAAAATTGGATTTGGGCCACCCTTGAAGTTTCTTAATTACCACGCACTCGCAGGATTGAAGGCCTTGAAGCCACATTCTCCCACCCACATACAACCCCGCACACCTCTAGTTTCACGCGCTATTATTCTTCGTGTAAGAGAGACAATAGTGGATATTAACGGCGGCGACATCATAAAATAACAACAAAACCCAAAGTAAATAAATAAAAATCGAAGAAGAAGAAGAAGAAGAGTAGCCGTTGAAAATGGAAGTTTATTAGATCAATTATTTTTCTTCAAGTCTCCATTGAACATCTCCATCTTTGAGCTACGTGGACTCTGTTTCCCTGCTCTCTCATTTTCACCTACTGGGTACTAGTTCCGTCCCTCTCCCTCCTTAACTTTTATGCATGTTTTGTTGTTTACGTGTTCGTCGTGTTGACTTTTTCATTTCTTCTGTAATTTTTTTCATTTTTCTGTTTCAAAATTTGATCCTTGGATATTCAGCTAGCAGGGTGATCAATGAATTCCTATGGGTCTGTTTCTTTTGTATTTTTCCTTGGAAAAAGATTTTGGTCTTTTGTTTGATCTTTGTCACCAACAAAATAACGCCGCGTTCATTTTGATTTAGTGTTTGTGTTTTACTGCATATTTGTTGTGTTCATATTTTTCAAGCTTCTTTATTTAGGATTAGGGGCTGATAAGTCTGTGATTTTGTCAGTGAATGGGGAGATACTTGTTGTGCAAAAGGCGGTGAAAATCAGCGCAGGCGACTTGCGAGTTGTTTGGTGGGCATCCTTAATCTTCCAAAAGGAAAGTTTTATTTAGGATTAGGGGCTGGTTGAGTCTTTGATTTTGTCAGTGAACGAAGAGGTTCTTGATTGTTCAATAGGCGGCGAAAGTTGGTGTGGGCGAATTTGTTTGGTGGGCATCCTTGAATCTTCCAAAGGGAAATTTTTATGTAGGATTAGGAGCTGGTTGAGTCTTTGATTTTGTCAGTGAATGAAGAGGTTCTTGATTGTGCAATAGGCGGTTAAAGTCAGCGTGGGCGAATTGTGGATTGTTTCGTGGGCATCCTTGAATCTTCCAAAAGGAAAATTTTATTTAGGATTAGGGGCTGGTTGAGTCTTTGATTTTGTCCGTGAACGAAGAGGTTCTTGATTGTGCAATTGGCGGTTAAAGTCGGTGTGGGCGAATTGTGGGTTGTTTGGTAGGCATCCTTGAATCTTCCAAAGGGAAATTTTTATTTAGGATTAGGGGCTGGTTGAGTCTTTGATTTTGTCAGTGAACGAAGCGGTTCTTGATTGTGCATCTTGATTGTGCAATAGGCGGTTAAAGTCGGCTGGGCGAATTGTGGGTTGTTTGGTGGGCATCCTTGAATCTTCCAAAGGGAAATTTTTATTTAGGATTAGGAGTTGGTTGAGTCTTTGATTTTGTCAGTGAACAAAGATGTTCTTGATTGTGCAGTAGGCGGTTAAAGTCGGTGTGGGCGAATTGTGGGTTGTTTGGTGGGCATCCTTGAATCTTCCAAAGGGAAATTATTATTTAGGATTAGAGGCTGGTTGAGTCTTTGATTTTGTCAGTGAACGAAGCGGTTCTTGAATGTGCAATAGGCAGTTAAAGTCGGCTGGGCGAATTGTGGGTTGTTTGGTGGGCATCCTTGAATCTTCCAAAGGGAAATTTTTATTTAGGATTAGGAGTTGGTTGAGTTTTGATTTTGTCAGTGAACGAAGATGTTCTTGATCGTGCAATAGGCGGTTAAAGTCTGCCTGGGCGAATTGTGGGTTGTTGGGTGGGTGTCCTTGAATCTTCCAAAGGGAAATTTTTATTTAGGATTAGGGGCTGAGGTTCTTCATTGCGCAATAGGCGGTTAAAGTTGGCGTGAGCGAATTGTGGATTGTTTTGTGGGCATCCTTGAATCTTCCAAAAGGAAAATTTTATTTAGGATTAGGAGCTGGTTGAGTCTCTGAATTTCTCAGTGAATGAAGAGATTATTGATTGTGCAATAGGCAATTAAGTGAGCGTGGGTTAATTGTGGGTTGTTTCATGGGCATCCTTGAATCTTCCAAAAGTAGATCTTTTCGGCTCAACTACTCTGTTTCTGACCACTCCAGTTCTAGCTTGAATTCCCAGCAGCTCATTGCCGCAGAGATCTCCAAAGAAAACCCCAAAGATGAAAACGTTCCTCACCTTTCTGACCAATCCAGTTCCAGCTTGAATTCTCAAGAGCTCATTGCCCCAGAGATCTCCAAAGAAAACCCCAAAGATGAAAACTTACCTGCCATTAATCCCCCCAAGAAAGAGGCCATCGTGAGCCGTGGAATTAATAACAAAGCTTATCATGTCTTGGGACATAAGACCGCTAACTTCCGTAAGCTGTACGTGTTGGGTCGTGAATTACGACGGGAACTGCGTGGGAGTACTTATTTATGCATGGAGATTGCCACGGAGATTAAGTATGCCTGTAAGTTTATCTCAAAGAAGAAGTTGAATTCTGAGGAGGAAGTGGAGGACGTTAGGAGGGAGATTCAGATACTGCACCATTTAGCAGGTCACAAGAATATTGTGACCATCAAGGCTGCTTATGAGGATCCCTCGTATGTGTATATTGTGATGGAGCTTTGTGAAGGTGGTGAATTGTTTGAACGGATCAACCAGAGGAGACGTTACAGTGAGAGAGAGGCTGCTGAATTAACAAAGATCATTGTAGGGGTTGTTGAGTATTGCCACTTGCTCGGGGTTATGCATAGAGATCTAAAGCCTGAGAACTTCTTGTTGCTTGACAAAGATGATGATTTCTCTCTCAAAGCTGTTGATTTTGGGCTCGCTGTTTTCTTTGAACCAGGTAACTTAACAAGCGCCTGTACTTGTTTCTCTTTTAATTTGGATTTTTTAGATGAACTGGTTGCAAGTTAAGAAGTTAAAGCACCTGAATTAGTGCCTCTGTAATTAATTTGTTTGTTTTTTGAAATTATTCTGGTCCTAATGTTTTACCTTAAATGCAATGAAGCATTTGTACATTTTAAGGTTCTATGTTTATGTGCATACCTATCTGGTAAATGTGAACAAAATGTGGAGACGTATTTTATAATAAATAACTTGCAAGATAATTTTTTCAATTTTGTGAAGTTAATGCTGTTGCTTTTAGATAATTATTAAAGAGCTAGAATACATTTCTTGAGGTGTAAAGGGAGATACTAAAACTTTATTTGGCTTGCTACTTCAGGCCAAGTTTTCACTGATATGGCTGGAAGCGGACATTACATGGCTCCCGAGGTAATCGACAGGCGGTATGGGCCAGAAGCAGAGGTATGGACAGCAGGGGCCATACTATATAAATTGCTAAGTGGTGTGCCTCCACTTTGGACAGGTATCTATGATTTGGTATGCTTTTGCAAATTTGCAATGAATAAAATTTCCATTGTGTGTGCTTGTGCTGAAAGCTTTACATGCTAACAATTCAGAAACAGAACAGGGAGTATTTGATGCAGTGTTGAAGGGACATATTGACTTTGAATCAGACCCATGGCCCCAAATATCTGGCAGTGCAAAGCACCTAATCCGGAAAATGCTATGTTCTCAGCCTTCAGAACGTTTGACTGCTCATGAAGTTTTATGTATGTTTGAAACCCTTTCTGTCATTTTCATCATGATCTTATGCAATTATTTGAACCATCTAATGTAGACTGAAAGAATTAAACTGCTCTTTTTTTCCTTTGTTGATGTTCATTTTCCATGTTGCTATTACTGCATGCACGAGTAATAGACATTGCAATCATTTTGTAGAACTTGTATAAGCTGCCAAGGCACTACATTGTAGGTGTTTTCCGGTGTTACGAAAACTTAAGACTTTGCAAATAGATTTTCAGGTTGATCTATTATGCACTCAATGTTACTTAGCTTATAATGCTACGTTATATTCTCCTTTTAAATAGGGATTTGTAATATGTTTCTTTCATCAGAGTTCTGTTAGTTTTGGAAATTAGAATAATAAAAAAAACTTCTCAAGTGAGAATTTACCATACTTGTTACTGTAGCTTGTTACCTTGTTATTTGAACAAATTTCAAGATCGAATTGAGATTTATCTTTCTTAGTTGTTTGTTTAGGCCATCCTTGGATACGTCAAAATGGAGTTGCTCCTGATACAGCACCGGATCCAGCTGTACTTTCTCGTTTAAAACAGTTCTCTGCAATGAATAAGTTTAAGAAGAAAGCTTTACGGGTAAGTACTGGTGCATGGCATAGAGAGAGAGAGAGAGAGAGAGAATGTGTGCGTGTGTGTGCGTGTATTATGAGTTTGAATAAACGTTTGGATGCAGCATTGCACTCTATATCAGTTTGGTTGTTTATTTTAGAAGCATACTGATGTTTGATGTTGACTTTTGCTATGCTTCTTTTAATAGCAGATTTAGTATTCATATTGATGGAACTCCTATGTCTCTGTTTTGTGCTATTAGGTAATAGCTGAAAGCCTTTCTGAGGAAGAGATTGCTGGTTTGAGAGAGATGTTTAAGGTGATGGATACTGATAACAGTGGTGCAATTACGTATTATGAACTGAAAGCTGGTTTGCAAAGATATGGCTCTGTCTTGAAGGATACAGAAATACTTGGTCTTTTGGAAGCCGTAAGACGTTTGTTTCATAGCTAGTACTTGATTTGTCGGTGTTTATTGTGTAGTTCCATCATCATCTAATTCTTTCTGTTCATTTTCTTTGTCTTCCTCTTCACCATCATTTTCTTTTTCTTTTTCTTTCAATTGGCTATTCTATGTTCATTATAACGTGAATGCTTGTTTGCTATCATTTCATTTGAGTTCAGATATATTGCATGTGGCTGAATTTAGGATATATTGGGATCCACATTAATTCTGTGTTTTCGATTATCAAAATACGTAGTTTATATTGATAATTAAGTTTGTGATGTCATGTTATATTAGGAACTTGGAAAATAAAAACTTGGGTAAAGTTGATCCTGAAATGAAATTCCTTTATTTGTCACGCTCTACTTTAATATGGTTGGGTTTTCTGAAGGTGAAGGTTTGTGTATCGTATACTCTGTGACAACATTCTATATGAAGATTTTTATATTAGAAAAATTAATGGCAAAATGGAGGATTTTTTCCCATCCGCTTTGTAAGATAGTTGTCGGAGTATTGGTCCATTTTTCATTCAAAGGTTAGCATATTTGTTTCTCCTTTTGAGGAAATGTGTTGTCAATGAGGAAGTTGGGATCATGGGAAAATTATTTGTCATACTTGGTGCTCCTTTTGGTTTGGAATTTGCATATTCATAAGCTAATATGTCTGCATTGTTTGTAACGCTTTTTGGGAAATTAAGAAGTTTTGTTGTCTCTTCCTTTATCATAATAGAAAATTGGTGGACATTGGACTTCATTATCCTTTATGCTACAAGAATCCCTTAATTACCCCTTTTCAAGGATAATTGAAGTTTCATATGGGGTTGCCGCTCATAGCCTTGTTTGTTGGGTTCATTACATTCTGTTTATCTGAGCAATTTTAATTGTGTTCCTGCTGATTTAGGCAACAGTTGGACTATCAACTATGGTCCCATAATTCTTTTAATTTATCATTTAAGTTTAATATGGGGTTGTCATTGCCATATTGGACTATCTTGCTCACGATGTTATTTCGTGAATTCAATATGTTCTGTTTACCTGAGCCATTGTAGCTATGTGCAGGCTGATGTGGACTATAGTGGCACTATCGAATATGGGGAATTTATAGCTGCAACAATTAATCTTAACAAACTAGAATGTGAGGAAAATCTCATTGCAGCATTTCAATACTTCGACAAGGATGGAAATGGTTACATCACAGTTGATGAGCTCCAGCAAGCTTGTCCAGAACATAACATGACTGTCGCTTATCTTGAGCATATTGAAGATATAATCAGAGATGTTGATCAAGATAATGTAAGTCATCTGAATTTGTTTCTCTTAATCAGAGAACTTTATGTCAACAAACGTTTATGCACTCTAATATAATTCTCTTTGAATGATTTTTAAACTTGAACCAATAAGTTTTGAATGGCCTGTCAAAGCTTTTAAATTTGTATTTCCTTTTACTTGTCTGCGTGATTGGATTCTTTCCATATATGCAATTGAATTTCTCTCTCTCTCTCTCTCTCTCTCTCATTTTTACCATTTTGCATTAAGAGTTAGCTTGCATCTGGATTCCAATCTCAGATGTTCTGATGTATATTTGTTGTTTTAGGATGGAAGGATCAATTATGGTGAATTTGTTGCTTTGATGCGAAAGGGTAATGTTGATATTGGAAGACGAAACACGCAAAACAGACTGAAATTGGGTTCAATTTGGATTGTATTGCCGCTTTCATGATTTCCTTCAACAAGGGGGCGCAAAAGCTTTCTTGATTTACATCCAAAAGACTTGTTTATTTCTGTTGTGTCTAAACTTGTTTTCCTGTATATTGACTTGGCACGTTGGCTGGCTGTACAGCAAAGGCAGAAGAAAATTAGTGATGAAGCTTTGAGAAACAATTTCAATTCCTTGGCTCGAAAACCATATCTTGTGTTACAGAAGATTTGGGCCCCGGAGGTTCTGTGCTTGAGCATTTACTAGAGGGATGCATTTATGGTGCTGTGTGACTGATCAAGAAAATATTTGTAAGCTTTGTACACTTAATATGGAATAGGATCGGAGCCATTTCATGGTTAAGATTTAATGTTCTATTTAATAGTGTGGATGCGCAACGCGATAAATATGTTGGCATGTTATTCAAAATATTTATCTGATGTGATATTATTTACATCGTTAAATACAATAACATTAAATCATGACCATGAAATGACTCTTCTCAATTTCAAGTGAAAAGTTTAGAGTGGAAGGTTTTACAGCTTTTCAATTTAATTAATTATTGGTGTTTTCATGTGGGGGTTTCTGTTTATATGTGAAAGAAGAGGGATTTGATTCATGGATAATGTCTCTCCATAATTCAGGCTTAGCTTTGATTTTGAGGATGTAAGTTAATGTCTCCTGGATCAGGATGTAGTCTAGAGCAAACTGAGGGGCCTATTTGGATTGATAAGATTAGACTTGAGAGGTGGTGGAAAAGAAAAATTGACCCTTTCATCACAGCAGAATTTTGTAGAGAAATAGCAGAATATATATGTGCAGATGGGCTGTGGTATTTATCCTTACACTTTACAATCAAGTAACATGGAAGGCAATAAGATACACTTTCATCACAACTTTCTCTGATGTGTATGATTGAATCTCATTGGCATTTTTATCATTTGGTAGATCTAAGTCCATTGCCTATTTCGGGTTCACTAAGAGCTTTGGCAACCACCGTAGGAGGTGTCAATGATGTAGGTACTTTAAAAAACGAGATAGAATAAAATTGATTCTTTTCATAGTTTTTTTTTTTTAATGCATTGTTGAGCTATAGTGCTCAACAAATTTCTGAGCACTGTAAGAGCTAGCCAATTCCTTGGCCAAAGTAACTTGCCGAATGAGGACGTGTTTTTGTTATATTTTGGCTAGCCCAATGTGAACTCTTTAACTAACCAAGGAATTCTCTATTATATTTCTGGCCATGGAATTCTCTACTGTTCATCCAATCCATGCTTATCATCTGCTTTGGGGTGAAAGAGCAAGAAACAATCTGTCAAGTTATTAAAACAACAGTATCTGAATGAGTCTTCCAATGGACCAACACATGAGGTTTCTTGGATCCTCTTCATTATTTGCCAAATGACCAATTTTGTAAAAACAGTTCAAGCTTCTTTCTAGTAGTGAACTCATTAGCCACCCACATTCTCTACAATGGAGGCTCTGTTCTGGGATATTATGATGCTATTAGCAGCTAATCCCAATGCACATTTTTCACACTCTTCCTCTCAGAGCCACCACCAACCAAACTAGGAATTGTAGGGGATGAGAGGGAAAGAGTGTTTGGGAGGGATAATGAAAGAGACGAAAGAATATTCCTTTAGCCACATGAGAGAATCAAGGAGCACTCCAAATGGCGGGGTATGTTTGGTAAAGAGTTTTGGGAGGAGAAACGAGGAATCCAATGTTTGATGTGACATAAAGGTGAAATGAGTTTTGAATTTTTTGTGAGAGATAAGTAAAGAAAATTGTTTGGTAATGTGAAGAAAAGAGTTTTGACTTTTTTTTTTTTTTTTTGAAAGAAATGAGAAAAATCTTTGCCAAACATTATTTTTGTCGGTCCTGTTTGGTATAAGCAATGTATATGATTAGGGGGTGAATTTTTGTTTTTGTTTTGTACGCTTTTTTAACAAATGATAGAAAATCCCTTTTTCCCATAAATTAAATTCTCTATTTGCCATGGTTTGAAGGGAAAAACACAAACATTACATTTATGAAAAATCAAACCATCTGTTATTATTTTTATTTTCTTAATCTAATCAAGATTTTGTCAAGTAAGTTGAACATTCATTATAATTTTCTTTCCAATACATATTGCAACCTTGATCCATAGATCCTTCTGCTTATGGGTATGGTACTATGGCTTAGAATGAAAAGAATAGAACTATAATGAGGATGACCTAGGTTTAGAACTAGAATAGCAATTAATAATAATTAATTATTGTATGGCCAACCAAATGACTGAGTAGGAGAGGAGAGTGTGGAGAAATGAGTTATTATTTTGCAATATAATTTTACTACTATTGACAATACGATGGAAATTCATATGCATCTCACATGACTTGATCTATAAGTGACTCGATCCGTAAGTTAAATAATAATATTTGTATTTGAATAATGTTAGAATAACAAGTGGTTTACAACTTTTTTACAACTCGTTGACACGTGTTAGCATATAGTTAAAAATTGTTAACAAATTTTTTAATGAATCACATGTTAAGTAAAATGAAGAGCCCATGTTCCCAAATTTCAGCAACTCTTTTCAGATTCCCATGTTTCAAGAAATGAAAGAAAATGACTAGTAGGGGCTAGTTTCCAAATTTCACCTATCCACTTGTCCTTTTCCCTTCAAACTTTGTCATATATCCCAAGAGAAATGCAGCTAAATCTCCATCCTACCCCTCACCCATTGAAAACAACCTTTTTTTTCTCCACATTTGTTGGTCACGAAATGAGAACATGTGCCTCTAAATTATGGTCAAAACGGACCTATATATATATATATATATATATATATATATATATATATAATCTAATCATGTTGTAGTCCCTTTTGTTGTTTGGAAAAGAATACTGGTGACTCATCTCATCGCACCGACACTTTTCTCCCACATCGAGGAGATGCTGCTTTATATGCAATCCATCTAGGAAGAATATAAGGGCCATCCATCTCCTGTGGCTGTGGCTCGATCTGGATCCGAGCTGTCAGACAAAGTACCTGCAGCTGGCTACTACTTGGGAACTTTTGGCTGAGCTGTTCTTCCATGTTCAATCCTTGCTGGCAATGATTGGTACACCACTCCACCACATGTCACCGACGGTGCAATCCAGATTGCAAAGCAGCGTTCTTGTTTAGAATGTGAAAGTAATTGAAACCAACAAAACTTTGTGTCTCAAGGCAATATGTGGTGCTGATTTTGTTGACATCCACGTGTTATAAATAACTTCTCATATCATGAACGTAAAAAACACAAAAAGAAAACACCACTTAAAATAAATTATGTTAGCCGGTACGATGAATAAGATAAATTTACTCTTAAGTTTCGTGCATTTGAAGCTCCATTGATTTTCATCAATATTTAACACTCTCCAAGTACATACTTTTAATTTTATAAGTTAACGAGTTATAAAAGAGTAGTAGGTGTAACGCTTTCTTATATGAAAACGGGAAATTGATGGAATACAATAAATGTAAGTTGGAAGAAAGAACAACTAATAAATTGTACATTACATAACGGAGGAGTAATATAGTCGTACAATGAAATAATCAAACCAATAAAAAAAATAACAACCATATTTACTAACAACATGCTGTGTGATGATGGTAATTACGTTCAACCCCCCTGCCTGCAATTTCCCAAATCCGTGGCTTGAAGCTTTAATATGGACAACAATGGTGGTGCAATTTGCAGGGCAGTTTTACCAAAGAACAGAGACGGTGCTTCTAAACCGCCTTCCAGAACAATCCCACGTAATACAACGTTGATCTGTCTAATTACAGCCAAGTAAAATGTTCATGGATGAACATTGACATCAAAAGGAAGTAGAAAAAAGAAAAAGTAAAGTAGAACAAAAGGGATACAAAATTCTAGTCTTGATCTGGATCTTGAACCTTATTGAATCAGAGCCATATATCACGCTGACTGATGATGTTTTTTTCTCAGCCGTGGGATCTCGCATTAAGTCCATCGTCAAAATTCTTGGAGTAGTTGTAGGAATCATACCTGTAGGTTTGAGGGAGGCCGACATGGTCGGAGCCGACGAGCTTTCTGATCTCAGACCTGACCTTGTAGAAAACATGTCTCCAGCTTCCTCTGTATTGGGAACCGAGCATCTTGGTTTCTTCCTCGTTCATTTCCAGATCTGTAGCGAAAATGGGTTTTCTGGAGAGAATCCAAGACCAACCCCAGTCCCACCATTTCCTTATGGAGCCGCCGGCGTATTCTCCCATGGATGACACAGACTTGGACCTGCGGAGTGCCCATGAAGCTGCAGGGGAAGCCATGGGCTGGATCTTGAGGGAGAGAGAGGAGAGCCTTCTGCGTAGGCCTTGTTCTTTGGAGTCATCGGCTTGCGAGACGGGGAGTGCTGCTTGGGTTGTGGGCATGGCGGGTATATAGCTTCCCTTCTGAAAGCTGTGGATAATGGATTTCATGATGGCACTCGAAGAAGAAGAAGAAGAAGAAGAGGAGGAAGAAAAAGAAAGGAAATGTTGGTCGTGGGGGGTGGTGGTGGTGGTGGTGTCAATGTTGAGAGGAAGAGTGTTGAATGGGAGAAAGCAAAGGAGGTGAAATGTAGCGTTCAGAGGGCTATCACAGGCTGTTTTATTCCTTTTTTTTTTGTGGGGGGTTGGATGCTCTGGTGTTATGGTGGTGCGGTCCCATGACAGAACTCTAACAAGCATATTTACAACATTAATTTCTCCTTCCTGGTTGGGGACTTTCTCGTCAATCAATTTTCATCTTGAAAAAACTAATATAATAATAATTATTAGAGTGATAATTTGAGGTGTGGGTCAAAATTTATATATATATTGATATGTCCACGCAAGATTGAAGAGGGAATTTTAAGGCGTGATCCCTAATCAATTGAATTATCTCTTAGAGATGGATCAATCATTATTGAGGTCATTTTTACCTGTATAAACAAATGTGGCTCCTTTGTTATATATATTGTGCAAAGCTGCAAACAAGACATTGTGGGATTTTGTAGAAAATTAGAATTACTTTCTTCTCTTTTAATTAGAAGTGGAGATTCTCCCTTTTCTTTTTCGTCCTATTTCCTCGGGTGGATTGGTGTAGTAACCTAAATAATTAATTAGGCTTAAGACAGTTTAATTAGAAGCTTAATCGGACTTTTGGTCACTAGGGACACCTGGATGAGCATTTTTGGAATTTTTGGATCTCTGAGCTACTATAAACGAACGCTCATGTGGGGACCAGGTCGAGCGCTCGTTGATCTTTTGTTGACCGTTGATTTTTATCCGCGCGTGCCACCTGCCACCTGACCCCTCTGAGCAACAGTACACGAGCACTCGCTCCCTATAGTACCACGAGCGCTCGCCCCTTTTTTGTTATTCACCATTTTGCCCTTAGACTCATTCCCTATAAATACCCCTCCACCCCATTCGATTTTCTCCACTCCAGAAGCTTGTGGAAACTCTATCATTTTGATTTTGTGAGAGTGATGAGATTCTATGAGTGTTGGTGGAGTAGTTTACTTGGAGGACTTGCTCGATTGAGGTAATTCTTACCATTTTCTTTGAGTTTCATTTTAATAGCTTAGATGTTGTAAGCTTTAATGTTGGTTAGCGTTTCCTCTTGCTTAGATTTAATCTTATTGTTTACAAATGTTGTTATGCTTAGAATAGTGTTAGATAGCCTTTTGATAGTATAAGAGACCGTTAGAAAGCTCAGGAAATAAGTGGGTCAAATGAGGTTTCCACCTGAACCTCACTAGACGAACGCTTGTCCCTAGGTCGAGCGCTCACCCAGGGACGTTCATGAAATGGCCTTTTTTGGCTAAGCACCCAACGCCCCCTATTTTCAAGCTAGGGTTTGTTTTAGCAAACTTAGGACTAATGAGAGGATTTTTCTCAGATTTGGAGAACTCGAACTTGTTGGAGGATTACTCAAAGACTTTAATCGACCAAAGTGAGTTTTAACTCACATAATGCTCGCCATTTATTTTTCTATATTTGCACGTCTATTTTGCGTACCAAAACATGCATATTTACAATTCTCACGGAAATATATTTTCTGCTGCACATGAACTCTATCATTTGTGAAAAATGTTGTACTTAACATGTTAACGAAAGTGAGACTTATAAAAGCATATATGTAAAATACAGATAAAATAAATTACATTGTATGACATGATACACCGGTACGTGCAGGATAACGGCCATGGGCTTACTATATATGTTAACTTAATGGTCAAATGTGTGTGTTGTTACATAGGCCTTGGATCCAATGGTTGTTTTGTGACCAGCGCAGCCTTAACGGGCGGTTACTATAGGACGTACATCATTAGAGGTGTGGGCCATCAGAGGTTAGACTCAGTAGTGCTACTAGTGTTATGGACGGGTAACGTACAATATCCAATGCACCGGTGTTGTATTATAGGTCTCTCGGAATAGTGTCAACCCTGCTGAGAATGGATAATATCTCGAGTAGACCATATTGTTGAATTATCATTGTTACTCATGATTATAAGCATGTATCATATATCTATATCACACCTATGAAAAACCATAATGATTAAATTGTTGCATACTTTATCAAATAGAATTCATCACTAAACTAGCATGGATATTATGTGCATTAACATTCACTAAGTCTTGAAACTTACTCATTCGTTTTTATATTTTTCCTCTTCATTACGAATAATTGCGTGATTTAGCTAGCCTAGACGAGGATGCCTTCAGATCCGACATGAGTGATTGCATAGGACTTGATCCGAGTCATTTTTGAGGATATGGACTAAGTCTAATTGAAGTCTATGTGGAATGATGGAGGAAATACCCGAGCAGATATGGTGAAAATTATTATTTCTCTAGCCCTACTTCAGCTTAGGATTTGACATGTTGATCTTTTGTAAGACAATTATCATTTGGGAATGTAATATTTTGTTATGATGATGGTCTAATGATCGATACATTTGATAACTTATTTTTATGATATGAGGTATTATGTTTACTCCGGTGCATCAATATGTGATTATTATATCATTGTTCTCATTTCCTATAGTTTAGAAGTCTTCTACTGAATTCTCTCGTTTAGGAGATGTTATAATCCCTGAGTCTTGTCCCGTTAGGAATAAGGTTAAGAGACGAACCATTATGTCAATTACCAATTAATTGATTTTTCCATCGGGGTCATTACAATTGGAGTGAGAGTCTTAGTATAAAAAGAGTAATAATATTAGTATTCATTTCACCCCAGTGTTCTATTTTAAGTGATTTTTTATATTAGTTTTTTTTTAATGTGATAAATATGTGTAAAAACTAGCATGTTAAACCTTTATTAGTTGTCTTAAAAGTTTAAGTTAATAGTCCCGTAAGAAGTATCTTAATTGGCTGGAGACTACGTCACATGCAGTAGAGGTCACTAGATCTAATCTCATTCTCTCTTTTTCTCCTCTTGTGCGAACATGTTAAAAAAAAAAAAGAAAAAAAAAAGTTTAAGTTAATAATAAAAAATAGTTAATTTAATAATTTAATTAATATTATAATATTTTATTTATGCTTAAACTCTATTTTAATAAGTGATTAGGTCAAACACATTAAAATATTTAATTAAAATAAAAAGTGAATGACAAAAATAAAATTTAATTATATCACAACTAATTTCAAAAACTTAAATAACGTCTCCACTTTCTAATTAAAAACAAATGTCATTTCAGATCATCTTTTTATCATTATGGCGTGTGTGGCACTTGAAACAACAATTTTTGTCTGGCTTTTGAAGTTCTACGTTACAAAATTTTTTTCTCTCCTGGAATTCACTTGCCTCCCCCAATAATTGTTTTAGGCGTCAATCATCATTAGGCACCACATGCCTCCTTTAATTAAGGAGAAAGAAAAGAAAACCACGAGAAATTAGATTCTGAGTATTTCTCATTTCTCATTTCTCATTTCTCGTATACATGTTATAGTGTTTACAAGCCAGGGTGTGAGTGAGTGCGGGACCACCTTTATGTCGGTCACATAAACAACAACATAAAACTCTCTAATGGCTTCCAGTCTTTTCTTTAATGGCCTCGCCGTCACCGCCTCTAAGGTAGATCGTGGTAATTCTATAAAATTAGTTGGTTGGATGGGAGAAGAGCAAAAATATTTAGTTTTGATTTTATCATAATAATTAATATTAATGTCCACGTACGGGTAATTCAGTAGGTTATAATAAATTGGTATTGAAAGCGAGCTCTCTTTGTTTCTTACTTTCAAAATTATTAAAAAGAAAATGAAAGTGACCCAAAACACATGTTGACAAGACATATATATATATATATATTTTGAGTCTATTTTGGATGTATTGTCACAACTAATTTTTAATAATGTCACAGAGGTGTTAAGTGAGCAAAGCCCTCGCGAGAGCTCGAGCTTGGACTCGTTTCATACTCAATCTAATTATTAAGAGCGGCTCGTATAAAGCTCGAATCGGTAGTTATTCACATAATTGCTTATATATATATATATATATATATATATATATATATATATTTTCTAATAGCATCATTTTATAATAAAAGGATGCATATCATCTCTCTTTGAAACTAAGTGCCTTATTGTATTGACTCAGGCTCCTTACTCTACTAGCCAGACTAAGCAAATGCTCATAAACAAGCTAAGTTCGAGTAAAATTTAAACGGGTTGAGCTTAAACAAGGGAAGCTCGTTCAAGCTTGGCTCGTTTGCACCCGTAATAATAGACATAAATTTCCTCCAAATCAGTTTGAAGGAAATATCCTCCATCCTATTTAAAATAGTGACAAGTATCTATAAATATTTAAAACATACACTAAATTCTTAACATCATTAATAGCAATTTACTAACTTAAACTAAATTTTATATGCGTTTTAAATATTTATAGACACTTCGGATCCGGATCCCCTGAAATTTCTAGGGGAATTCCAGATTCTAGAATTTCAGATCCTGGTTAGTCAATTTTCATCCAAAGGCCAGTGTTTCGCCACGTGTCACACTAATAATAAAATAATTTTAAAATTTTAAAAAGAAAATAAAAAAATAAAAAAGTTTATTTTTACCATATAGGGTGGCCGACCATCCCATATTTGCCATGGGGGTGGGCGGCCACCCCCAAAGGCCGGTTGAGGGTGGGTGAAGCCACCCCCATGGATCGGCCACCCCCAGCCGACTTCTTCAGCCATCCCCATGGCAAAAATGGGGTGGCCGGCTACCCCAAACTAATTTATTTTTTTATTATTTTCTATTTTTGTTTAAAAAAATATATTATTTTATTATTAGTGTGACATGTGGCGAAACACTAACCTTATGATGAAATTGAAGGGCCAGGATCTGAAATTCCAGAGGATCCAAATCTAGACACTTGGTTGAAGGATATTTTATTCGAACTGGTTTGGAAGAAATTTATGTCATTTCATAAATGTTGCTCTTTATGACTCAAAGAACATCAATTAACTTGAGGTCTTTTTTGGAAAATATTTTTTTTTGCGGTTTATAAAATGTATTTTTTTTTTATTATTTTCTTTTTAACAATTCTATTTATTCTTTCCTTTCATAAAAAGAGAGCCTCCTTCTTTTCTTTTTTTTTTATTTATTTTTTTTAATTTTTAATTTTTAACAAAACAATATCACAGATACAAAGAAAATTTCTTCCATCAAAACATGATCTATACCTTGTTTAACAGTTTTTTTGCTAGATTCCACATCACGGGTTATACAAGCCAAGGGAAGATGGTGGAATTAGACCCAATTATATGTAATTACGTGATGAACAAGTTAATATCTAACTCTTTGAATGCCACCGTCTCAATCAGTTTTCAGATTCGCAACATATCCTGGCAAATCACATCCCCGTTCACTGCCCGATCTATCAAAACTTTCCCAATTACACAATGATTGCTTCTCTTTTCCAACTCTACTACAAAACGCATTCACAATTGCAATCATCTTTGCTTCCTTTACCATCGATGACAAATTCTTCCACATATTTGATCATTCATCCGTCATCTGTCAATTATTTGCTCTCAAACATGAATAAAAGAGAAAAATAAAAGACTGATCGAAGATCTAAGACTGCTACTTTGAGACTTTAGTGTAAATAAAACCTTATAAATTGACCTAAAGGTAATCGAAACCCCAAAGAACAAACAAAACTTCACCCCATAGATTACCGCAAAAATCAAATCTAGAGATAAGACAAAACAATAACCGCTATATTCAACTGTGCATCACTAATCTCACCATTATGTTTTTCATAATAAGAAAATTGTTCTTCCCTCCCCCTAGAATAATTATCCTAGTTTTTTCTCTCCGGCGGCCATAAAAAGGGTTTTTGGAACAAGAATGGAACACTTTTTTTTTTTTTTTTTTTGGAAAAGAAAAATGCTATATATCGGACAATATTTACCATTGATCCACTAAAGTTGATGTGAGGTGGACCACACCACATCAGCTTTGATAGATGAAATGTGGATATTTGTCCAATATATAATATTTTTCTTGTAAAAATACTGCTTAAAAAAATTTATAAAATATTTTTCGAAAATAGAAAAATTAAAAGTTACATTTTTGTGTATGTGTAGCTGCAAAATAATTTTCTTCTATATCTTGTTATTTTCATATCTACTTTTCAATTTGTTTTTCCTTATGGCCGACATTAAGATTGCAGATCTTGGCCCATGAAACCTCAGCCCAGTACGCACACATCGGCCCATCCAATTTTTGTCCTGTACAGCCATACTGGAAAGCTCAGTCCGTGCGCTCCTATTGCTCAGTCTCTCAGATTCCCACATCGGACAACTGAGACGCCCAAAATATGGAGTACAGAAAAATCAAAGATCAGGTTGAATCTTTTACTTCAATTTAGTTAATTTATAGCACAAATTATTCGAAATCTCCATCCCATCTCCGATTGACGGTGAAATTGGTTGTTTGTATGTGTCAATTTGTGTAGGATAAAGATGGCGATGCTGGTGGAGAAGACATAGAGAGCTCAAGAGGGAAAGCTCATTCAGTGGGTAATGTGGATGTTGAACGCACCAGGTGGAAGCGCAAGTGTGTGAGTTTTTCCTTTATGTTTTTCATTCTGGTTCCAATACGGAGAATAAAGATGGAGAGAGAGGGATGGTAATTCATGTATGTGTATATGGTTTTGGTGTTTGCTTATAGGTCCGCTGTTACGATCGCATTGACTGTTCTTACGAGTTCGCAAGCGATACTTATTGTGTGGTCTAAGAGAGCTGGCAAGTATGAGTATAGTGTTACCACTGCAAATTTTATGGTAAGCAAATACTACACCCCCAAGAAAAAGAAACAAATTTTACTAATTAATAAACGTGTTTTGGATTGTGGGTAGGTCGTTGGTTCAAATCTTACCAATCAAACGGATAGATGTAATGTCGTTTTCTACGAATCAAACACTTTATTTCTCTTTCTTGAATTAGGTGGAGACTTTGAAATGTGCATTATCACTTGCAGCCTTGGCAAGAACCTGGAGAAGTGAAGGTGTTACAGAAGATAACAGGTTTCTCATGTTGTAATTTTGATGTGTTTATCGAGTTTGAACTAGTACTATTGTCACGGGGCTAATTTTTCGCACCAAACCAGCCACGTGATGGCCCTAAGCAACGCACCACACAGCGCCTTAGGCAGCCAACTCACCCTCACCAACTGAGGTTAGTGGAAGCCAAGCACAGCACAAGCACAGCACACTTACTTTTTACGGGAGCAACACCTCCCAACCTTTACAATTCACTCAACGAATCTGTACAAGGACGGACTAGGGTCCACAGCACACTTTGGAGCCCTTAGTCTCAACACCAACTCAGCCCTCAGGCTTACAAGAGATACATGAATGACCCAGCCACCAAGGCTTTACAAGACAACAATGAAACTCTCACACAGCCCACTGTTTCTCACTACAAAGTCAATCAGCACTCCCCCAAGTGTGTGGCCCTCTTCCACAACGCTTGTCTGTTACAAGCAACCAGAGTCTCCCTTCTAGCAGCAAGCAACTTCGGCCTCCAGCAGCACTTCGGCAGTCTCCAGCACTCACAAGCCTTCTCTGCCCTAGGCACTCCTTCAGCTCACTTTGAGCTCTCAAGCTACAGCCAAGCTTTCTCTCTTAGCTTTTCTGTACTCTCCAGCTTCCTGAGACTTCTCAGCCTGCTCCAACAAGCAGCCATGCCTTGCTTAAATAAGCCCCAGCATGGTTCTCAGCTCATGGCAGTGGGCTGCCACCTGGCTCCAGCCCACTGCACCCAATATAGCTACCAACAGACATGCTGCCTCTCTTCAGCATGCCCTGCACCAGCCAACCACGTGTTGCAGGCCCCCTTGGCCCATTTGAATTCGTCCAACCCCTTCAGCTTGTGCACTGCCACAAGGCAGCCAACTTGTAGCCATCAAGAGGAATGGCCTTGCTGCAGTGGGCTGCCACCTGGCTCCAGCCCACTGCCTGTTGCAGCTTCACCATTTCCAGCAAGCAACCAGCCACCTGGACCATGCTCCCTGGTCCATTCGAATTCAGCCAACACCATCAGCTGATACTACTACAAGGCAACTCATTTGTAGCATGCTTTGCTGCAGTGGGCTGCCACCTGGTTGCAGCCCACAGCATGGTGCAACATGGTCTCCTCCAGCAAGCAGCCTGCCACCTGGACCATGCTCCTTGGTCCATTTGAATCCAGCCAACGCCCTTGCTGCCACAAGGCAGCCCTTGCAGCTCTCCTGCAAGCTTCAACTGCACCATTGAGGCCCAGCAAGTTCCCTGCCACTTGTCCAAGTCCTGCAGGCAAGGCAGAACACCACTCTGCCCACTGTAGCAAGCAATGATCAGCCATGGGGCTTGGCCAGCGCCCCACACCATCCCACTGCTACACTCAAGGTCAATCAGCCTCCCAACTCCACTGCAAGGCAATCATAGAACCCTGGCACAGCAGGTCTTCTTGAACAAGGCAAGGGCACCATGTGGCTGTTCCAGCAAGCCACACCATGCTTCAACAGCACCATCACTTGGGCAGGACAGTGCCACGACGTGGCCACTGCCTGCAGGCATTTTCCAGCATAACTCAAAGGCATCTTGGGCGCCATGTGGCCCCTCTCAGCAGCATACTGCACCATGGTCCAGACAGACAAGCATACAAGGGCCTGGGCCACGCCCAGCCCACTCACACAAGCCATCCCAGCAATCCATGCGCCCCACAGCAGCTCTTGGGCCAACAGCAACATGCCCAAGCACCTTGACAGTGCATGGGCCACTCCCTTTGATCCTTTGCAGCAAGCCTTAGCCTTCTCCAAGCAGCATCCTCAACCTAGGCATGCCCCTTCATGCCTTGGCTTAGTGGCCAGCAGGGGTGCAAAGCACTCATGCCCCTGCTGCCACACCACAGCCACATTAGGGCCGTGACACGTGGTCTCTATAATTTTAAAGTTAACTTTCAATATTAAATTCTTGAAATCCTTAAATATGAACCGTTTATTTTAAATTAACAAATTAAAACTTTAAAAACAATAAAGTTAACTAAACTTCATAAGAATTTAATCCATGTATTTCATTGATTTTAAGAAGTCCGAATCTTTATAGAAGTCCCGGACAAGTACTGCTATATACTATTTTTTTATTCTTCTTTCCATCTCTCGAAATTAATAATAATCCATCACAATCTAAAGTAATTTTCAAACTGACTTGTTTCCAAGATAAATATACTTTTTTACATGCATTTTTAAGTGGTTTTAAAAATACATACAAAAATTCCATATATTTTGAATACAAATCAAAATAATATACTGAGTTTGAAGAATTTTCTCTGAACCCGGTTCAAATCTGGTACTCTTGACAAATTTATAACAGTGTATGTTTCAAGACTTGATGTATAGAATAAGCCATCTCACACACAAGAAAAACAAAATAACATCCAATGGCAAAATCCAGATGGATCGGTGGAGTTCTATTAACATTTATTTGAGATCAAACAACAACAACACAATTCAATTTTCCAAATTTTTTTAGGTACAAATGGGATAGGAGTACATTCAGTGCTTCATATTATTAACTCGATACAAATGGTTCACGGGTCATCAACAAAATCCCAGAATAACTGGCCAAATGCTTAACATTATCAGCAGCATGCTTCACAAACCTAGAGAGTCAAACGCTTAGCTATCTGGAGCTGCTTGATATGCGTGATCTGCTTTCCGGGGTTCAAGCCCTTTGGACAGGCACGGGCACAGTTTAGTATGGTATGACAGCGGTATAGCTTGAACTCGTCATTTATGGCATCCAATCGCTCCTTGGTATATTCATCACGGCTGTCACTTATCCATCTACAGCATGTACAACCCACATATAAAAATCTTTAGAACTTCAGCATAACTTGAAGCCATTGCAAATATTTTGATAAAAAGAAACGAAGGAAATAAGATTAATCCTCCGGAAGAATCCGTATATTATGATATTTAAGGGTACAGACAAACAAGGAGAGACTTAAGGATATCTGGACAAAAACACATACCCACCCACCACCCCTTTACCACAAAGGGATTTCAGCAATCAAAATGATTTCTGAATCCCTACGAAGAATTCATATATTGCTCCTAGTAAGTAGTAACCTTCTGATAAAAATCCCCACAGTAAAAGACAACGGACATCACAAAAGTATACTTATTAAGATGAGAACAATATTGCGACAACAAGTACATTTCCTCTAGACAATCCTACGCTGACAAAATCTAAACCATTTAATTCAGAAAGACAGTTTAAATTTTAAGAATTCTACCATGGAGTTTAAAAAAATGCTGATGCAAAAACATAGTGATGTATGAAGAAAGAAAACCCCTTTATTTGCATGTACAAGTTTAAACATAGGTCAGACATTTCTAAACAGTTTCCATGTCTAGCACATAACTTATTCCAGGCCTATTAGCTTAAAAACCAAGGAAACTACATCGTACATCCCCTGTGCTTTGTCCAGTTTTCATTTAACACCCTAGGTTAAATTTTCAATTTTTCTGATCAGATACTTCCGTCTCATTTCCGTCCATTTCACTACAATCTTTTTTTTTTTTTTCATTCCAATCACGCACCATCCAACTCAGGTCCTTTCTTCTCAAATTACAGAAGGTTCTCTTCCCAAATGTACAGAACACATCCAACTCAATTATTCTAAACAAATTTCATTCAACATCCACCAATTTATCAAAAAAAATTAAAAAAAAAAACATTTTCTAAGCAATTTATAGAACCCAGCACAACAAACTCAATCATTCTAAATAAAATTCATTATCAACCAATCTTTTTTTATAAGTAACGAAATTCATTAAAGACCAAAGGTTGCACCCAATACACAAAAAATATATAAGAGAAGCACCCAAGAAAAAAAAAAAAAGAAAGAAAGAAAGAAAGAAAGAAAGAAATCAAAAAGTCATGAAAACAATCATAGGCGGTCATCATTGGAAAAGGGTATAGAAAAAGAAGGCTTTCAACTCCGCCACTGCCCTCTCACTGTATTCAAAGCTTCAGTCATTTCTTTCTTTCCAAATATACCACATCATGCATAGCGGAATCATTTACCAAATAGCTTCATTCTGAGGACTACAGAACTAAGCTTCGGTCATTTTCTAAGCAATTTATCGAAGCTTTACTTCCCAAATGCACGAAACACAACACAACCAACTCAATCATTCAAAAAAAGAAAAATTATTGAATA
>NC_081541.1:29356497-29357598 GCF_901000735.1 Corylus avellana | reverse complement strand
TCATTAGTGGTGTGGGCCACCAGAGGTCGGACTCAGTAGTGCTACTAGTGTTATGGACAAGTAATGTATAATATCCAATGTACTGGTGTTGTATTATAGGTCTCTCAGGACAGTGCTAACCCTGCTGAGAATGGGTAATATTTTTGGTAGACCATATTGTTGAATTATCATTGTTACTCATTATTATAAGCATGTATCATATATCTACATCACACCTGTGAAAAACTGTCATGATTAAATTGTTGCATACTTTGACAAATAGAATTCATCACTAAACTGGCATGGATATTATGTGCATTAACATTTACGAAGTCTTTAAACTTACCCCTTCGTTTTTATATTTTTTTCCTTCATTATGAATAATTGCGTGATTTAGCTAGCCTAGACGAGGATGCCTTCAGATCTGACATGAGTGTTTGCATATGACCTGATCCGAGTCATTTTTTAGGATATGGACTAAATCTAGTTGAAGTCCATGTGGGATGATGGAGGAAATACCCGAGCAGATATAGTGAAAATTATTATTTCTCTAGCCCTACTTAAGTTTAGGATTTGACCTGTTGATCTTTTGTAAGAGAATTATCATTTGGGAATGTAATATTTTGTTATGATGATGGTCTAAGGATCGATACATTTGATGACTTATTTTTATGATATGAGGTATTATGTTTACTCTAGTGCATGAATATGTGGTTATTTTATCATTGTTCTCATTTCCTATAGTTTAGAAGTCTTCTGCTGAATTCTCTTGTTTAGAAGAAGTTATGATCCCTGAGTCTTGTCCCGTTAAGGATAAGGTTGAGAGACGAATCATTAGGTCAATTACCAGTTAATTGATTTTTCCATCGGGGTCATTACAATTGGAGTGAGAGTCTTAGTATAAAAAGAGTAATAATATTAGTATTCATTTCACCCCAGTGTTCTATTTTAAGTGACTTTTTATATTAGTTTTTTTTTTTTTTTTAATGTGATAAATATGTGTAAAAACTAGCATGTTAAACCTTTATTAGTTGTCTCAAAAGTTTAAGTTAATAGTCTGTAAGAGGTATCTTAATTGACTGGAGACTACGCCACATGAAGTAGATGTCACTAGATCTAATC
>NC_081541.1:29356121-29356438 GCF_901000735.1 Corylus avellana | reverse complement strand
GTTTAAGCTAATAATAAAAAATAGTTAATTTAATAATTTAATTAATATTATAATATTCTATTCATACTTAAACTCTCTCTTAATAAATGATTAGATCAAATACATTAAAATATTTAATTAAAATAAAAAGTGAACGAAAAAAATAAGATTTAGTTAAATTACAACTAATTTCAAAAACTTAAATAGCGTCTCCACTTTCTAATTAAGAACAAAAGTTATTTTAGATCATCTTTTTATCATTGTGGCGTGTGTGGCACTTGAAACAACAATTTTTGTCTGGCTTTTGAAGTTCTACGTTACAAAATTTTTTCTCTCCT
>NC_081541.1:29343375-29356098 GCF_901000735.1 Corylus avellana | reverse complement strand
TAAAACTCTCTAATGGCTTCCAGTCTTTTGTTTAATGGCCTCGCCGTCACCGCCTCTAAGGTAGATCGTGGTAATTCTATACACCATTTTTTTTTTTAATCTTTTTTTTTTTTTTTTTTTCACTTTAAAGCTGATATTTTAGGTTCTCTCAATAAAAAATAATAATAATAATAATAATAATAATAATAAAAAAATAAAAAATAAAAAAAAATTTCATGCACTAAAAAAATAAAAAGATGGTGTATTAAATTAGTTGGTTGGATGGGAGAAGAGCAAAAATATTTAGTTTTGATTTTATCATAATAATTAATATTAATGTCTACGTACGGGTAATTCAGTAGGTTATAATAAATTGGCATTGAAAGCGAGCTCTCTTTGTTTCTTACTTTCAAAATTATTAAAAAGAAAATGAAAGTGACCCAAAACACATGTTGACAAGACATATATATATATATATATATATTTCGAGTCTATTTTGGATGTATTGTGGACAACTAATTTTTAATAATGCTACAGAGGTGTTAAGTGAGCGAAGCTCTCGCGAGAGCTTGAGCTTGGACTCGTTTCGTACTCAATTCGATTATTAAGTGCAGCTCGTATAAAGCTCGAATTGGTAGTTGTTCACATAATTGCTCATATATATATATATAATTTTTTTTTTTTTTTTTTTCTAATAGCATCCTTTTATAATAAAAGGATGCATATCATCTCTCTTTGAAACTAAGTGCCTTATTGTATTGACTCAGGCTCCTTACTCTGCTAGCCAGACTAAGCAAATGCTCATAAACAAGCTGAGCTCGAGTAAAATTTAAACAGGTTGAGCTTAAACAAGGGAAGCTCGCTCAAGCTTGGCTCGTTTGCACCCCTAATAATGGACATAAATTTCCTCCAAATCAGTTTGAAGGAAATATCCTCAAACCTTTTTTTTTTTTTTTTTTTTTGATGAAAAGTTTAACTTTCATTACTCAAGCAGCAAAAGCAGTTTCCTCCAGAACCAGATGGTCCTGAATACATAGGGGTGGGTCCACGACCCACATAGCGTCCATTACATTTTGTTTTGCCATTCTCGCAAGCTCATGGGCTGGCCTGTTAGCCTCCCTCCTACTATATGCTATCTTCCAGTGAGAAAATTCACTCAGATAATGGTGAAGGTCTGCGATGAGAAGGTGCCGCCGACTCCATCCCCGCTCTCCCTGTTGTATCGCTTCCACGACCCCTTTAGCGTCACCCACGAACAATACCCTGTCAAAACCCCATGTACGGCAAATTTGGGTAGCGGTGATGGCTGCTAGCGTCTCCGCATCCGCAGCACTGAGGTAGCCCCTCCGTGTTTGGCATATCGCCAGGATCATCTTCCCTGTGTGGTCCCTCAGCAACACTCCCAGTCCAACCCTTCCTCTTTCCTTGTCCAGAGAAGCATCCCAGTTTGCAAGAATCCACCCCTCCGGAGGTATCATCACCTGACTCGGTATAGTCGAAATTCCCGGTGGATTTGGTGTCTCAGTGGCCTGTTGGTAGTCTAAAAGTGCTCCCTTCGTACGCAATAGCAACTCTTTCGGAGAGGCAAAAGTCCCGCCATGTATCACCTCGTTTCTTCGTAGCCATATCCGCCGAGCCAACCCCACAAACATTCTCATCTCTTCATGAGTACATAAATTAAACATACCTTCCACCACCTGGATGAATTGAGGGCCACTAAGAGAGCTTTTCTGGAATTTACGATCCCCTTCACTCCACACATCCATGGCTGATGGGCACCTCCATAGAATATGGAAAACCGTCTCAACCTCAAGGCCACATATGGGACACACCGGGTCATCAATAACTTGCCGTTTGTGTAAATTTTCTCTGGTGGGTAATATATCATGGCAAGCCTTCCAGAGAAAATTTTTCTCTACATTTGGTACCTGTAAGTCCCAGATCAGTTTCCATATCTTTCCACTGGAGCTTCGGGTTGAACATTCACCCCTTCTGTCGTCCTCCTTCTCCTTTAGCAAATGATAGGCGCTGCGAACTGAAAATTCACCCTTTTCCGAGCCCCTCCACACCATACAATCCTTTTGATTTGTGCTACTCAGGGGGATGGCTAAAATCATTTTGACTTCAGCCGGAGAAAAAATTTGTTCTATAAGATTAACATTCCACCATCTGGTGTCGTGATCTACAAGGTCGCAGACCCTAGTTGACTCTGGAAGCACTGCCGGTTGGGATTGGATTATGTAGGGATTTGGATTTTGCAGCCATATGTCGTGCCATATACGTATCTTTTCTCCATTCCCCACCCTCCATATAAGTCCTTCCCGAACCACACCACATGCGCTTTGGATGCTCCTCCAAGCAAAGGATGGTCTTTTCCCCTTTGGAGCCTCTAGGATAGAGCAATTTGGGAAGTACTTTGCTTTCATAATTGTTGCAATGAAACTGTCCGGTGATTCCCTCATTCTCCACACCTGTTTCGCCAAGAGAGCCTTATTGAAAAAATTAAAATCCCGAAACCCCATACCTCCACGTCCTTTTGAGACCCCCATCTTGCTCCAACTCATCCAGGCAATCTTTTTCTGTTTCTCCTTTTGGCCCCACCAAAACTTTTGCATGAGAGAATTTATTTCCGAACATAAGGCTTTCGGAAATAAGAACACACTCATGCAATAAGTAGGTATGGCTTGAATGACCGCCTTTAATAGAACTTCTTTCCCAGCTTGAGAGAGGAACTGAAGTTTCCAGTCTTGGAGTCGTTTCCATATCCGTTCCATTATACTTCGAAAAGCCGTCGTTCTCGACTTCCCCACAAGTGCCGGAAGTCCCAGATATGTTTCATATCGTTGAGTGGATGGAATTCCAGCTAACTCCATAATTTGCCGTCGATCCTCCAACGGAGTATTTTTACTAAAAAATATAGAGGTCTTATTTGCATTCATTTTTTGTCCGGATGCCCCTTCATAGAGCTTCAGTATCTCCGTCATAGCACTCCATTGGGATTGCCTGGCTCTGCAAAACAATAAACTGTCATCTGCAAAAAAGAGGTGACTAATATGGGGCCCTCTTCGAGAAGTGGGAACACCCGACAGTCTCCCTTCACAGTGAGCACTTGTCAGCATGGAGCTTAGCGCCTCCGCACAGATGAGGAACAAATAGGGAGAAATAGGGTCCCCCTGTCTTAATCCTCTGGATGGAATAATATTGCCCCAAGGAGTTCCATTTACCATAACCGCATACTGTGTTGATTTCACACACATCATAATCAGGCTAATCCACCGATCATCAAAGCCCATACCCTTCATGACTGCCGCCAAAAATCTCCATTCTACCCGATCATAAGCCTTGCTCATATCGAGCTTTACTGCCATGAATCCCTTTTTCCCCTTCAACCTGGAATGCATCGTATGTAGCGTCTCATACGCCGCTAGAATATTATCTGAAATTAACCTCCCTGGGACAAATGCACTTTGGGTAGGGGAAATAATGAAAGGTAAAACTTTCTTTAACCTATTGGCTAGGACCTTAGAAATGATTTTATACAACACGTTACATAAGCTAATAGGACGGAATTCAGTAACACATGAAGGGGTTTTGGTTTTAGGAATAAGGGCTACAAATGTTAAATTCAATGAAGGAGGCATCACTCCCGAATTTAATATATCAATAACTGTTTTGCATACCTCGTCTCCAATTGTTGCCCAATTTTTTTGGAAAAATTCCGTCGTGAAACCATCCGGGCCCGGTGCTTTAAGAGGAGCCATTTGTGAAATTGTCGCACTTACTTTTTCATTGGTAAACTGCTTTAACAATTCAGCATTCATCTCTCCCGAGATTCCCATCGTAAGGTGTCTTAGACATGGTTCCATATCCTCTTCTGGCCCTGCTTTAAACAAGTCAGAGAAATAATTAACAAAAGCCATGGCTACAGTATCCGGTGTCTCCCAAAGCTGCCCCTCCACATCCTTGATCATATATATAGAATTTTTCCGTCGTTTGGCATTGGCACATGCATGATAATATTTCGTGTTACGGTCCCCATTTTTTAGCCACATCTCCTTTGCCCTCTGCCTCCATCTGATGTCTTCTCTGTCCAGGATTAATTGTAGTTCTTTTTGGACCATTTTTTCCTCTTCACATGCATCCATTCCGTCCCTCCCCTGCAGCTCTGCAAGTCTGGATTTTAGCTCTGAAATTTTTGGGTCCTTTTTATTTTTTTGCCATTGGACTAATGCTCTCTGACACCCCATTAATTTTGCTCCTAGATTATCCCAAGTGCTGCCGCCAGAAATTGGTTGTACCCATGCATTCTTCACCACATCAGTGTATTCCGCCTCAAGAGTCCAGTTGGTCTCATGTCGAAATTTTTGTCCCCATCTCTTATCTCTCACCGAAACTGCAGGGTATAAAATAATAGGGGAATGGTCAGACCCTATAGCAATCTCCACGTGCATCTCCGCTGTTGGGAACAAATCCCTCCATGCTTGGTTGGCCACACCCCTATCAAGTCGTTCCTTTATGAAGTCCTCCCCTTCTCTGCAATTTTTCCAGGTGTACTTGGGCCCAAAAAATCCCAAATCAGTGAGTTCGCAATGCTCTAAAGCCTTTTGGAAATCCTCCATTTGATGTCTATGTCTCACATTTCCCCCCCACTTCTCAGAAGATATCAATATCTCGTTGAAGTCACCTAGGCAAACCCACGGTAGTGGCTGAAATTGCGCCAATATTTTGAGTAAACTCCATGTTGTAGGACGTTTAGCCGGTACCGGATGTCCATAAAACCCCGTGATCTTCCAAGGTATAGGATTCTTGGGATCTTTGACTACGGCGTTTATATGATGTTGACTAAAATTCTGTATCTCCACATCCATTTCCGCATCCCATAACAACGCCAGGCCTCCGCTTCTCCCAATACAATCCACCACAAAAACACCATGGTATCCCAAACGGCACTTAATTTCCTCCATTTTATTCTGTCGAAGCTTGGTTTCCATAAGGAAAACCAAGTTGGGTTTCTTTACCCTCACCAAACGGTTCAGGTCTCTAACTGTCCGAGGGGTCCCAAGCCCTCGGCAGTTCCAACTTAGTGTTGTCATTGCGGTCGGCGGGGCTGTTTTCCAGCCTCCGCCAATCCCGATCCATTTGAGTGTCGCAATTTCCCACTTTGTTTTTTCTCCTTTGGCCATCCCCCTTCCTCACTGATGGAACCACGCTGCTTTTTATTTTCATGCGCAGGTTCTTTTTGTTCTGCCTCCTCAACATATTTTCTTTTCCACGAAGTCAGTGCTCTTTCCAGGCTTGTTGCGTCTTGGGCCTCCTTCATCGTTTTAGCTACATCAGATAGGCATGGGCCTGGGTACCCAGTACCTCCCGGGCTTTGAATGAAACCCGAATGTCCACTGTCTTCCAGACCCGTCCCCACCAAAGAGCCGTTATCCACCCCTTCCATCTCTTTCCTTTTCCATACCAATTGACTCCCCTCTGTTTCTCCCTCATTTATACCCGAGAATCGCTCTGATTGGGGATTCTTGCTTTCACGCCAACCAGCTGGACCTTCTGGGCGAGATTCGGCCGTTTCAATCTTGTTCTTTATGCCTCCATTAATTTCTCCTTGATTCCCGTCTTCTTTCCTTTTAGGTGATCGAGGGTGGTTTGCCGGAAAAGTATCACCGGAAAAGGCTCCGTCCTTCCTTCTGGGAGATCGAGGTTGGCTGGCCGGAAAATAATCACCGGCTTTTTCATACCCTGTTTCGTCCCTTTTCCGATCATAATCTCTCTTATGGCTCCTTCCATACCTCCGTTCCCTCTCACATGTTGGAGATCTTTCTGAGTTGGTCGGCCCTCTCCTCTGCAGATTTTTGTTTCGTTCAGCCATTCGTGTTGGAGATGGTGCCCTCAATCCAGGTCCATACTGGGGTTTAGTCTCTGCATGTCGCAGATCACTCTTCTTTGTACATCCCGTTCTACCATGGCTTATAATCCCGCAGTGGAAACAAAATTTTGGTAGACGTTCATATTGAAACGGAATCCATTTCACTTGGCCTTCAATATTCAATTTTCGTCCCCTAGGAAGAGGTTTTGTAATGTCCAGCCGAATCTTTACGCGGAGAAATTCTCCCCAACCCATTCCATCGCCATCTGTATCTACGGTCTCCACCACTCCCACCGTCTCCCCAATCTTTTTGCCAATTTCTCGCCTCATGCAAGCTAGAGGTAGGTTTATCATCCGGACCCAGAATGCTGCTTCGTCAAAAGAGAACTCCGTTGGTTGAGCAATTCCTACATACTCTTCTATGAGGAACAAACACCCCTCAAACACCCACGGTCTCCCTTCCAGCACCTTCTGCTTATCCTTTGGGTTTTCAAACTCAATCAAAAACATGTTTTCTCCAAGGACCTTGAATGTTAGGTCGCTTGCCGGTTTCCACCATTGGATTAAGGTAGACTTTAGGGTCTCCTTGCTCACCATTCTTTCCGCAATCAGTTTTCCCACAATACATGCTCGCCCCCGTTTTTCCCCTTCGTTCAGATCAAAGCTTGTGAGTCCCACCTCCACCTCCTCATCCTCCGTGAGGTTGATATTTTCCCATTGTCTTGGTAAATCCTCCGCCATTAAGTTGAGATTTCTGGTCACAAAAAGCACAACCGCACTTTACCTTTCACAGACCCGCCTCTGCCTGGAAAGCACTTGTCCTTCTTCTCTAGGGTTACGCTAGAAAGAAAACTAAACCATTGCGAGACCTCGGCGAGTAATTCTCCAGTCAAGTGTATTTAACTTGATGTTTCTACAAAAGCACTTCTTATGTTTGATACTTAAAAATCATGATAATGACATCCTCAAACCTATTTAAAATAGTGACAAGTATCTATAAATATTTAAAACATACATTAAATTCTTAACATCATTAATAGCAATTTACTAACTTAAACTAAATTTTATATGCATTTTAAATATTTATAGACACTTCGGATCCGAATCCCCTGAAATTTCTAGGGGAATTCCAGATTCTAGAATTTCAGATCCTGGTTTATCAATTTCATCCAAAGGCCAGTGTTTCGCCACGTGTCACACTAATAATAAAATAATTTTTAAATTTTAAAAAGAAAATAAAAAAATAAAATAGTTTATTTTTACCATATAGGGTGGCTGACCACCCCATATTTGCCATGGGGGTGGCCGCCCACCCCCAAAGGCTGGTTGAGGGTGGGCGAAGCCACCCCCATGGCCCATGGGGGTGGATCGGCCACCCCCAACCGACTTCTTCGGCCACCCTAAACTAATTTATTTTTTTATTATTTTCTCTTTTTTTTAAAAAAAAAAAAAAAAAAAAAATTTATTATTAGTGTGACACGTGGCGGAACACTAACCTTAGGATGGAATTGAAGGGCCAGGATCTGAAATTCCAGAGAATCCAAATCTAGACACTTGGTTGAAGGATATTTCATTCGAACTGGTTTGGAAGAAATTTATGTCATTTCATAAATGTTGCTCTTTATGACTCAAAGAACATCAATTAACTTGAGGTCTTTTTTGGAAAATATTTTTTTTTGCGGTTTATAAAAAGTAATTTTTTTTTTTAATTATTATTTTCTTTTTAACAATTCTATTTATTCTTTCCTTTCATTAAAAGAGAGCCTCCTTCTTTTTTTATTTTATTTTATTTTTTATTTTATTTTTAACAAAACAATATCACAAATACAAAGAAAATTTCTTCCATCAAAACATGATCTATACCTTGTTTAACAGTTTTTTTGCTAGATTCCACATCACGAGTTATACAAGCCAAGTGAAGATGGTGGAATTAGACCCAATTATATGTAATTACGTGATGAACAAGTTAATATCTAACTCTTTGAATGCCACCGTCTTAATTAGTTTTCAGATTCGCAACATATCCCGGCAAATCACATCCCCGTTCACTGCCCGATCTATCAAAACTTTCCCAATTACACAATGATTGCTTCTCTTTTCCAACTCTACTACAAAACGCATTCACAATTGCAATCATCTTTGCTTCCTTTACCATCGATGACAAATTCTTCTACATATTTGATAATTCATCCGTCATCTGTCAATTATTTGCTCTCAAACATGAATTAAAGAGAAAAATAAAAGACAGATCGAAGATCTAAGACTGCTACTTTGAGACTTTCGTGTAAATAAAACATTATAAATTGACCTAAAGGTAATCGAAACCCCAAAGAACAAACAGAACTTCACCTCGTAGATTACCGCAAAAATCAAATCTAGAGATAAGACAAAACAGTAACCGCTATATTCAACTGTGCATCACTAATCTCACCATTATGTTTTTCAGAATAAGAAAATTGTTCTTCCCTCCCCCTAGAATAATTATCCTAGTTTTTTCTCTCCGGCGGCCATAAAAAGGGTTTTTGGAACAAGAATGGAACACATTTTTTTTTTTTTTTTCGAAAAGAAAAATGCTATATATCGGACAATATTTACCATTGATCCACTAAAGTTGATGTGAGGTGGACCACACCACATCAGCTTTGATAGATGAAATGTGGATATTTGTCCAATATATAATATTTTTCTTGTAAAAATACTGCTTAAAAAAATTTATAAAATATTTTTCGAAAATAGAAAAATTAAAAGTTACATTTTTGTGTATGTGTAGCTGCAAAATAATTTTCTTCTATATCTTGTTATTTTCATATCTACTTTTCAATTTGTTTTTCCTTATGGCCGACATTAAGATTGCAGATCTTGGCCCATGAAACCTCAGCCCAGTACGCACATACCGGCCCATCAAATTTTTGTCCTGTACAGCCATACTGGAAACCTCAGTCTGTGCGCTCGTATTGTTCAGTCTCTCACATTCCCAAATCGGACAACTGAGACGCCCAAAATATGGAGTACAGAAAAATCAAAGATCAGGTTCTTCGTTTCGAATCTCTTACTTCAATTTAGTTAATTTATAGCACAAATTATTCGAAATCTCCATCTCATCTCCGATTGACGGTGAAATCGGTTGTTTGTATATGTCAATTTGTGTAGGATAAAGATGGCGATGCTGGTGGAGAAGACATAGAGAGCTCAAGAGGGAAAGCTCATTCAGTGGGTAATGTGGATGTTGAGCGCACCAGGTGGAAGCGCAAGTGTGTGAGTTTTTCCTTTATGTTTTTCATTCTGGTTCCAATACGGAGAATAAAGATGGAGAGAGAGGGATGGTAATTCATGTATGTGTATATGGTTTTGGTGTTTGCTTATAGGTCCGCTGTTACGATCGCATTGACTGTTCTTACGAGTTCGCAAGCGATACTTATTGTGTGGTCTAAGAGAGCTGGCAAGTACGAGTATAGTGTTACCACTGCAAATTTTATGGTAAGCAAATACTACACCCTCAAGAAAAAGAAACAAATTTTACTAATTAATAAACGTGATTTGGATTGTGGGTAGGTCGTTGGTTCAAATCTCCCCAATCAAACGGATAGATGTAATGTCGTTTTCTACGAATCAAACACTTTATTTCTCTTTCTTGAATTAGGTGGAGACTTTGAAATGTGCATTATCACTTGCAGCCTTGGCAAGAACCTGGAGAAGTGAAGGTGTTACAGAAGATAACAGGTTTCTCATGTTGTAATTTTGATGTTTTTATCGAGTTTGAACTAGTACTATACTCCCCATGTTGTGGTTTCTTGGTTATGTAATTGTATTTGTAACTTCAAATTCTTATCCAAGTTTATATTTTTCATTTGTTGGGTATTATCAATGAGCTGAATAACAGTGTCTTGTTCTTCCTTGGATCCTACCGTTGAACTAGGTTGAATACGACATTGGATGAAGTTATTGTGTTCCCCATTCCTGCAGCACTATACCTAGTCAAAAACTTGCTTCAGGTTGATTGTGGTGATTTTTTTTTTCCTCTCTTTTAGAAATTGCAGTACCATTGGTCTTCTTGCTTCCCAAAATATGATTATGTGTATTCTTCGTTTTTCTGTTGCAGTATTACATCTTTGCATATGTCGATGCGCCGGGTTATCAGATATTGAAGAACCTGAATATTATCAGTACCGGTGTTTTGTACAGAATTATACTTAAGAAGAAGTGAGTCCTTACTATCGTTGAAGTTGGATTTTCACCTCATCATCGAAAGCATTTGTCATAAAATATTTGAATTATCACATGTATGGTCATAACAACTCATTCACATGTCACCTCATCTAAAAATCTGTACAGTTAAGAATGTTGGCATGAGTGGAAAGGGGAATCAAAGAACCTCAGTTCTTTGTTTTCTTTTTGTTTGTCTACCTTTCAAATCAAGCCCATATTGGGTATGTGAAAACGTCCTTGAGCATAAGCGAATACACTAATACAACTGCTCTTGGGCTGTGTATTTGAGGATGGAAATGAAATCAACTATTATCTCCAGTTTGATTAAAGAAAAAGCTAATGTTCAAACAAATTAAAAGTTTAAACCAAACCATATAAGACTTTGCAAAGTTTCTATTATACATTCTGTTCTAAATCTTTCAGGTTGAGCGAGATTCAATGGGCAGCTTTCATTCTACTTTGTGCTGGGTGCACCACAGCTCAGCTAAAATCGAAGTAAGATTGATCACACATCTTCTGTTTGGATTGTTTCAGACGTAGTTACTTGTCTTTGGTATGTTGACCTTGGAGATACTATTTGAATTATCACATGTATGGTCCATTCTGATGGACATGTGTGTTCCTGCTTGCCTTTCATTCGACATGTAGTCAACCAATAAATTAAGGATATTTTTTTCGCGAAATCTTTGATGACTTTGTATGAGTACAAGATATCTTGATGCAAGTAGCTATGTATTTGAGAAGCAGGGATTAGTGAACATTGTTTCCCACTATTTTATTCTGTAATCTTTATTTGAAATTCTGCTTGTGTAATTTCAAGTTATTGGCTGTGCCTTAGAAAATGGCTTTGTTTTTGCAGTTCGGATCATGTTCTTCAAACTCCTTTTCAAGGTTGGGTGATGGCCATTGTGAGTTGCCTAAATTTTTTATGCTCTTAATTCAGCTTTGGGAGGAAAACTATAAAAGAAGAGGAAGCCATATTATAGCTTAAAATACTTGTTATTCTAATGGTGGGTACTTTCTTTGCAGGTCATGGCACTCTTGAGTGGTTTTGCAGGAGTATATACCGAGGTGAGCTTTCTAGTACACAGTTTGCACTCTAGTTCTTCAGAACCACATCATGTGTGTTTGAAGCCTGATCCAAAGTAACATGATCAATGTTGGGGTTGAATATGGTTAGTTACTGGATTTCCTAACAGACTGATTGAGGATGTTGGACCTCCATTGAGTTAAAAAAGTGCAATTCCTCAATTGAGCACTCTAGAAAACTTTTTAAGTAACTTGCTTATCATTTTGGCAGGCCATAATTAAAAAGCGTCCTATGAGGAACATTAATGTGCAGAACTTCTGGTTGTATGTCTTTGGGATGATCTTCAATGCCGGTGCTATACTGGTCCAAGATTTTGATGCAGTGATGAATAAGTAATTTGAGCTCTCCTCTCTGTTTCTGATTCTCCTCTTGCAGTTGCTCTATCCTGAATCTTCTCCATTTTTCCCTGTGACTTAATTATTAAAAGATTATTTAGTGCCTTAGTAATAGAATATTCTTTCTTTTCTGCTTATGAGTTTAAGAAGTACTAATTTAGAAGTTATTGTTTCTTTGTTCAGGGGATTCTTCCATGGATACTCGTTTATTACAGTTCTCATGATTGTCAACCATGCACTCAGGTATCTTACTCCCTCCCTTGGCGTCATCAAGCTTATCAGTAGCTTGTTCGCTTGCTCTAGCTATTTCTTTAGAGTAAATTCCTCACTTCCAGGCATGAGGAATCCTTTATGATTTAGTAAAGCTTTTGATAATTATCATGTATTTGAAAGCTATTATTAGAGACTATTTTAAAGAAATGTGACCTACATGGTATTTCAGCCCATGTTATGAGAGTGCTTGGTTATGTTTTCATGGCTTAAAATATTTTCCACGTGCTTGGTGCTATTATATTTGGGTCAAGATAAAGAATTTTTTAGGAAATGTCTATGAAAAGATTTTTTTATTCAGCTATCTTCAAGATCCAATTGCCTATAGATTGATTGAAAAGATACTTTCTGCTTCTGTGTTTGCCCTTTGTTTTCCCGCTCAGAAATGTATGAAGTGATGGTTCACTTTCAATTTGGAGATTGGGAAGCACAAATAAGAGCTTGATTGGTGTTATTGTATACAAACAATACTAAGATTTTTAAATTTTTTTTTTTTTTAATAAGAAAAGGAAGATATTATACAAACTATAATTAGATGTAACCAGAGTATAGTAGCCTATATGTAACAAACGCCCTTATTTGTTCACAAAGTCATCCCTTTTGTGATTGTTAGTGACTTCTATATCGTGGTGGGGGTTTCAGGCTTTCAGCCTTTAACACACACACACACACACCAATCTAAAAAGCTGCAGTATTTTTGTGATGCAAAAAACTGCACAAGATATTTTTTCCTGTAAAGAATTATCTACTGTTGTCTCTGTCACCATTCATACTCTTCTTTTATAGAATCTGCTTGCCTGATTTTCTTTTGTGCAGTGGCATTGCTGTATCAATGGTAATGAAGTATGCTGACAATATTGTGAAGGTAAGACATGGAAATATAACTTTGAATCTTGTGAGACATTAGCTGAAGTGAATATACGTGAATCTATATAATGTGCTGGAATTATTATTGGGCATATCATGGAAACATC
>NC_081541.1:29329905-29343275 GCF_901000735.1 Corylus avellana | reverse complement strand
TTTCTATTATACATTCTGTTCTAAATCTTTCAGGTTGAGCGAGATTCAATGGGCAGCTTTCATTCTACTTTGTGCTGGGTGCACCACAGCTCAGCTAAAATCGAAGTAAGATTGATCACACATCTTCTGTTTGGATTGTTTCAGACGTAGTTACTTGTCTTTGGTATGTTGACCTTGGAGATACTATTTGAATTATCACATGTATGGTCCATTCTGATGGACATGTGTGTTCCTGCTTGCCTTTCATTCGACATGTAGTCAACCAATAAATTAAGGATATTTTTTTCGCGAAATCTTTGATGACTTTGTATGAGTACAAGATATCTTGATGCAAGTAGCTATGTATTTGAGAAGCAGGGATTAGTGAACATTGTTTCCCACTATTTTATTCTGTAATCTTTATTTGAAATTCTGCTTGTGTAATTTCAAGTTATTGGCTGTGCCTTAGAAAATGGCTTTGTTTTTGCAGTTCGGATCATGTTCTTCAAACTCCTTTTCAAGGTTGGGTGATGGCCATTGTGAGTTGCCTAAATTTTTTATGCTCTTAATTCAGCTTTGGGAGGAAAACTATAAAAGAAGAGGAAGCCGTATTATAGCTTAAAATACTTGTTATTCTAATGGTGGGTACTTTCTTTGCAGGTCATGGCACTCTTGAGTGGTTTTGCAGGAGTATATACCGAGGTGAGCTTTCTAGTACACAGTTTGCACTCTAGTTCTTCAGAACCACATCATGTGTGTTTGAAGCCTGATCCAAAGTAACATGATCAATGTTGGGGTTGAATATGGTTAGTTACTGGATTTCCTAACAGACTGATTGAGGATGTTGGACCTCCATTGAGTTAAAAAAGTGCAATTCCTCAATTGAGCACTCTAGAAAACTTTTTAAGTAACTTGCTTATCATTTTGGCAGGCCATAATTAAAAAGCGTCCTATGAGGAACATTAATGTGCAGAACTTCTGGTTGTATGTCTTTGGGATGATCTTCAATGCCGGTGCTATACTGGTCCAAGATTTTGATGCAGTGATGAATAAGTAATTTGAGCTCTCCTCTCTGTTTCTGATTCTCCTCTTGCAGTTGCTCTATCCTGAATCTTCTCCATTTTTCCCTGTGACTTAATTATTAAAAGATTATTTAGTGCCTTAGTAATAGAATATTCTTTCTTTTCTGCTTATGAGTTTAAGAAGTACTAATTTAGAAGTTATTGTTTCTTTGTTCAGGGGATTCTTCCATGGATACTCGTTTATTACAGTTCTCATGATTGTCAACCATGCACTCAGGTATCTTACTCCCTCCCTTGGCGTCATCAAGCTTATCAGTAGCTTGTTCGCTTGCTCTAGCTATTTCTTTAGAGTAAATTCCTCACTTCCAGGCATGAGGAATCCTTTATGATTTAGTAAAGCTTTTGATAATTATCATGTATTTGAAAGCTATTATTAGAGACTATTTTAAAGAAATGTGACCTACATGGTATTTCAGCCCATGTTATGAGAGTGCTTGGTTATGTTTTCATGGCTTAAAATATTTTCCACGTGCTTGGTGCTATTATATTTGGGTCAAGATAAAGAATTTTTTAGGAAATGTCTATGAAAAGATTTTTTTATTCAGCTATCTTCAAGATCCAATTGCCTATAGATTGATTGAAAAGATACTTTCTGCTTCTGTGTTTGCCCTTTGTTTTCCCGCTCAGAAATGTATGAAGTGATGGTTCACTTTCAATTTGGAGATTGGGAAGCACAAATAAGAGCTTGATTGGTGTTATTGTATACAAACAATACTAAGATTTTTAAATTTTTTTTTTTTTTAATAAGAAAAGGAAGATATTATACAAACTATAATTAGATGTAACCAGAGTATAGTAGCCTATATGTAACAAACGCCCTTATTTGTTCACAAAGTCATCCCTTTTGTGATTGTTAGTGACTTCTATATCGTGGTGGGGGTTTCAGGCTTTCAGCCTTTAACACACACACACACACACCAATCTAAAAAGCTGCAGTATTTTTGTGATGCAAAAAACTGCACAAGATATTTTTTCCTGTAAAGAATTATCTACTGTTGTCTCTGTCACCATTCATACTCTTCTTTTATAGAATCTGCTTGCCTGATTTTCTTTTGTGCAGTGGCATTGCTGTATCAATGGTAATGAAGTATGCTGACAATATTGTGAAGGTAAGACATGGAAATATAACTTTGAATCTTGTGAGACATTAGCTGAAGTGAATATACGTGAATCTATATAATGTGCTGGAATTATTATTGGGCATATCATGGAAACATCTCTCTTATCAACTGCCAGTCATATTAATTACTGGGCGATCAGGATTTAAGCAATCGGAATGCAGTGTGATCCCAGAGAGGGGAAAAGGCATCTGCCATCCTTTATTGATGGTAGAATTTGTGAATATGTTGTCCTTATCAAAATTTACCTATGTTCTTTTTCCGTCACCCAAAAAGTGTTATTGGTATAGGCTTACCGATATTGTACTAAAGACCGTTGAAGGCTTGGTGTGGAATTAGACTCTTATATGGATGAAGATTAGAAACTCTGTAGGAGAAATCTCTTCTTGTTGTATTGGATCCCATTTCTGCGTAATTTTGAGCTGTTTTTGTGTTTGGCAAAAGGTTAGATCCAAGCGATTGGCTTCATTGATCTTACCAATAACATTATTATGGCAAATATAAAACTAATAGTTCTCGCTAAACATGTTGAAGTCTTTGTTTTTTGTCCCCAAGATGAACCTCGATGAGTGTCCAGTTCTCTATTCAATTTTATCGATTATTATAAATTGTATTACTCAGACAAGTATTACTCTCCTGCCCAAAACATTTTCTGTACCTTGTGATTGAAGTTCCAATTTTTATTTAGCTTGCCCATGTTGTGCAGGTCTACTCTACTTCAGTGGCAATGCTTCTCACAGCTGTTGTTTCTGTCTTTTTGTTTGGCTTTAATCTTTCCCTTGCCTTCTTCCTTGGCTCAACGTAAGTTACTTCTAGTTACATGTTTTATATCTTCCTCCTTCGTTGTCTTTAATCGGATTCTGGGCAGTTCTCTGTCATTTCTCCTGTTCTTCAGGAATGCATATCCATTATGTTAGGATTGATCACACCATTATTTAATGTTCATAAACAATATTAACCATTGCAAGCTTGATGGTAGTTATGTTTGTTTACTTTCTTTCTTTCTCGTGTTTCCAGTGTGGTGTCTGTTGCAGTATATCTACATTCTGCTGGGAAGCTGCAAAGGTAGCCTCGTGCCCCCTCTACCCAAATTTAATATCCGTGTAAAGGCTCATGTGCTATGATTTTTGTTCTTCTCTATAATGTTGCTTTTGAATAGATTATCATGCAATTCTTTTCTATAATGTGACTAGTTTCATCTATGAAACCTTTTTTGATCAAATAAATTGATTGGTCATAAATGGGTCTAGGGTTGGGAGACAATGAAAATTATTTTCCTTCATCCATTGAAAAGGTCAGTTGGACCATATTTAATCAAAATCAGACGGTCTGATTGAAGCACTACAAATTATTTTCTAATCATTCTAAAGAGAAACATTAGAAATTGGCCAAGGTCTTGATTTTTACAATTGATAGAATTGTTAGAGAATATGTGTAACTTTACTAAATTGGATCAATAGTTCCAACTCTAATCTCATCTTCTTAATAGGGCAAGATAAATGCTAGGGGTACCAAATATTTTACCAAGAGAGCTTTACCAAACTGATGTGTAACTCATTTATTGGTATTCGTTACATTTCTCTTAATTAATTGTTTTGTTCTTTTTCAATAAATGAGTTACACATCAGTTTGGTAAGGCTCTATTGGTAAAAGATTTGGTACTCCTAGCATTTCTCATAGGGCAAAAAGAAAATCACTTGTAGTGTTTCAATCAGACTGTCTGATTTTGTTCTGATTTTGATTAGATTGTCACACACAAACCCAAATACAAATAATTACAATTGATAATCACATTTGTCTCAAATGTCAATCGGATTGTCTAATTTGGATCAGACCATCTGATCATAATTGCCTTAAAATGTCTGATCAATTATCAACCGTCTAATTAAGTATTGGTGATTAGATCAACGTCCAATATTTCACCCCCTACGATTTGGTGATTCAGGTGGTTTGATCAACAATCAACGACCAATATTTAATTGCATTATAAATAAGATTAAATGTTGGAAAACATATTGCTTTGATAATTGTAAATAAAACCACTTTTGATCCATTGTCCCACATCATAAAAAAATGAGGATTTAAGTCAACGGCCACGATTTAGTATTGAAAATTGTAATGATACAGTTTTAAGTAAAAGACCTTTTAATCCAATGGTCCAGATTTAACATTGTTAGAACCAATGAATTTTAATCCAACGACCCAGACTTGACATCGTTAAAACTAAGGATTTAAATAAACAATCGCTATTTAGTATTAAAAATCGTATGGGAATCATCACGTTAAACAATCACTATTTGTACTCAATGATTTTTTTATTTTTTATTTTTAATTTACTACACGCTTAGGAAAAATTTGATTAAACCATGATCAAATGTGTCCCAATAATAACTATAGTTAAGAAAGAAAAAGGAAATAAATAATGAGTGAAATCCACGGCTAGCTAGGCGAAATCTGCCTCAATTGACTCATCCATCCATCCATGATAAAAACTCCAAGCATACTTGGCTTCCAAATAATGGGTGGAATTGTATCAAAAATGCCGATCATCCATCCATCCATAATAAAAACTCCAAGCATACTTGGCTTCCAAATAATGGGTGGAATTGTATCAAAAATGCCGATAATATATTTTCTTTAAATTGGCATGTTTCATCTACTATTAATTAAGGCTCCGTTTACTTCGACGTAAAATGGTTTTCAGAAAATGATTTCCGTATTTTACGGTGTTTACTTCGACGTAAAATAGTGGTCAACGGAAAATATTTTCCTTTTGACTGAAAATTCTTCTTTAATTTTAGGAAAATGGTTTACGGTTTTGAAAACCGTAAACCATTTTCTGACTATTAGCATCTCATTCTTAAATTCATGGATCTTGCCAAGACCCGCCTAGAACCTCGTCGGGACTTGACCGGGAGCCACCCGGGACCTGAGCGGGACTTGACCGGAAATCGCCCAGGACTTGCCTGGGACTTGACCGGGACCCGCTCGGGACTTGCCTAAGACCCGCCCAGGACATGGGGACAGCCGGGTACTTGAGGGACTTGCGGGGGCTCCGGGGCAATGCCGGGACCGCGAGGACAATAGGGTTTCCCGCCCAGGGACACTTCCAGGGACGACGGAACCCGCCCGGGGACCTATCAGGTTTTATAGCTGGAACCGCTTCAGGAACTGCCGAGACCGGGAGGAGTTGCGGGGTACATAGCCGGGACCGCCGAGACTTCCGAGCAGAGTTTATGAAGCGCGAGGTTGCCGAGACACCCGGACTGGCCAGGACCCTCACCGGACCGCCGAGGGCACCAGCGAGGAACCTTGCGCCAGTTACTGCGAGACTTGCCGAGACGACCGGAACTTGCCGAGGGACCACTTTGAGACCCTAACAGGGACATGGGGACCCTATGAGACCCTTCCGGGGACTGGCTAGGACCCCGCCAGGAACTGGTAGGGACTGGCCCGGGACCACAGGGACCCAGGAGAGACTGCCTAGGACCCGGCCCGAGGACCATAGGGACCCGTGGGACTTGGCAGGGACAGCTGAGACAGGCGGGGACTGACAGGTCAGAATCACAGGCTGAGGTCCAGAAAAAATTTCCGGTCAAAAGTCTTAGTCGGAGTCGGGCGGGGAGTGTCCCGGGGTGGGCTCCACTTCCAGGGGTCTGTGCCAGGGGCTCGAGGTGGTCGGTCGTGAGTCCCCGGCGAATCGGTGGTGATCAGAATCTAGAGGCGAGGTCCCGGTCAGAAATCGAGGAGGGGTCTCATTTGTCTCAATCTGGGGTCGGTCAAGTCCCGGGCAGGTTCCGAGCGGGTCTCGATCAAGTCCCGGGCGGGTCCTGGGCAGGTCCCGGGCGCGTCTTGGTCAAGTCCTGAAAGGGTCCTAGTCAGGTCCCAGGCGGGTGTCGAGCGTGTCCCGGTCAAGTCTCGAGCAGGTCCCGAGCGGGTCCCGGTCAAGTCTCGTGCAAGTCTTAGTGGGGACCTTATTGGAAAAATTATATATAAAAATTAAAAAAAAAAAGATATTAAAAAAAATTATTTTCCATGTGCAAGGTGGACGACGTAAAATGTTTTCGACGGAAAATATTTTTAGGGAAAATGGATTTCCTGAAAATATTTTACGAAGGAAACCATTTTACGTCGAAGTAAACGGAGCCTAAAAAAGAAAAAAAAAATGATAAATAGAACATAGCAACTTAATAGAAATATATGCAAAATAAATGCAAGAGTGAAAAGAAGCATTTCTCTAAATAATATTATGTAAGAGTGAAGTACAATCCCGGGATGAGACCTGCTCTTGTATCTATGCATTTCTTTTGCCTACCACAATTTTCTTATAAATAAAGATATTTATATTGTAAACATAATTAAGTCAATGCGAAAACAATGTACCTCTTGAGACAATTTACACGTAGACATTTAACACCAAATCTTAGAAGTCTGCCCAAAGACGATATTACCACAAATGGCAGAAAGTAAGCAGCTCACATATCAGCGTCATCCCAGTTGGCCTAGTTGGGATGAGATTCAATCTTGGCCACACACAAGGAGCATCTTTGCCATCTTCAGCCCCGCAGAGATGAACATTTTGGACACGTCATTGTGCTAAAATGGAAATGTTCTCTTTCACTCCAAGACCCATATGGGCCCTGGCCCTCATTAATGGTATCGATCCACTATACAAATTTATTATTATTATTATTTTATCTTTTAAAATTTTGAGAGTCGAGCGTTTTATTATTATTATTTTTAATTAAATAAGAGAAAGGAGATAGAAAAATCTCATGAATAGTAAAAACAATGTAGGAGTAACTCAAACAAGAACTTTGAAACAACTAGTAATATTCAGCACAACAAATCTAAAAATTATTGGGAATTGGTAAAAAAAAAAAAAAAACCCGACCCATAAAAATAAACTAGGGCGGCCAACAAAGACGGTAACCAAAAGCAAAGTTCTGTAATCGAAACAACTAAAAAATCAACTGGAGAGTCTTACTTGTTTGTTTTCTACTATAAACATTTCCCTTTTTAAAAGGTTCTCTAAATAAAAGCTTCAATTTGTAGCGATGACCACTTATGATGTTGCTGAGAGCATCTCTAGCAGGATATACAAATGCTTTATAATAGTCAAATTTGACTATTATTAGCATTTTTTTCTTTCTCTTGAGTAGAATAGTTATTTTATAGTTTTTTTTCTAGTACGAACAATAAATAAGCCCTTTAGCCTATTCACGGTTCACATTTATAAACTTTGTTTGTTATTTTTTTCTCCCTCTTCCTTTTACTCTATTTTCCACATAAAATAATATTTAAAGAAAATATAAAGTAAAATAGAGAATGTGTATAGAAAAATAAGTAGATAAAGTAAAAATTTATACTTTTTCAATAACTATTTTATTTACTTCTACTAGAAATGCTCTAACAGGTACTGAATAGGTTTAAAAATATTTGAATCTAATGATAATACGTAGGAGTTAGGACATTAATAACAGCTGTTTTTTCATATTTTTCTTCATAAATTTAGTGAACTAAATTATTTTTTGCTTTCACAAAAGTTTCCTTTATCTTTTCTCTATACCATTAAACCGACTATGTGAAAAAAGTCATTCCATTTTAGGAAAGTTGTGACTTTTTATGCACCATGTAAAGGTAGAAGGCTGCCCTTTCACGTCACTCCACAAAACTCTCGATTTGGATTTCATATTTTTTTTTTAAGGAAAATTCTTCCCTCAAAAAATTTAGGTTACAAACAGAATTAGTGAGAGTCATGTGGATGTAATTATAATTTTATAAATGAAACGTATAGGTTAACTTTTTTATTAATAATAAATGAGGGGTGAAAATAGAATTAATCAAAGTTTACTTTTTCTATAAAACGAACCCTATCCCATTCTGAAACTCACGCCTCTGCCTCCTCTTCTTCTTTCTTTTCTTCTTCTCGCTTTTCTATTTTCCTCTCAGAAAAACTGAGTTCGCGAGAGGGATATAGAGAGATGGAGAGGGATGGAGAGAGAGGAAGAGAGAGGGAAAGTCTGAAGTCGAGAGAGAAGAGAGAACTCGAGTGAGAGAGTAACCCAGTGAGAAAGATGAATCTCCTCCCCTGTTTTGACCCATTTCGTACCTTTCCCTTTCTCTTCTTAAGTTGACAAGACAGAGAGAGAGAGAGAGAGGAACTGTGAGAGATTCAGAGAAGGAGAACGAGAGACTAAGAGAAGCTCCGTTTGGTGTGATCCTTCGTCTAAGGTAAAGATTTTCCTTCTGTTTTGATTTTCATTGGCTGAGAGGATGGGTTTTCTGGATTGATTTTTAATGGGTGTTCTGTTTTTTGGTTTTCTCTTCGAGGTGGTTTGGCCGATTGTTTCATGGGTTTTTCATTTTGGTTTTTTGTTTGGGTTTGGGGTGTTTTCTTTAGGAAACCGAATGGGTGTGAGTTGTTGATTTTGTAGTTGAGCGTGGTTGTTCGTTTCTCCCCTGTTTCGGTTGATGCTAGCCGAATCAGATTGGGTCTTTTTGTGAGATGTTGTTCGGTTGTTAGGTGTTGATTTTGTGATTTAAGTTGTGTTTGGTGTTTTCCTTAGTGGGTTATAGCGGATTCTTGCTTGATTGGAAAGGAAAGGTGTTTTGTTTTCAACCTCGGTTGTGTTATTGGGGTTGTCTTTTGAGTTGAGTTTTTTGTAGAGGTTAATTGCTGGGTTTCCTGTTGGTTTTGAGGGGTTGTTATTTGATTTGTTTTGATGGGTGTTTTTGGCCGAGGTTGAGTGTAGCTTGGTTTAGCTGTGAGTGAGCAATAGCATGGATTCTAAGAAAGAAAACAAATAAAAGGGTAAAGAGTGAGACGTCTTATTTTAATTATCTAAATAATTTTCAGGTTCTAGACAAGGACAAGAAGAGTTCATGAGTGACGTTCATAATTCATTTCATTGGCCTACAACTTTTGGGCTTGTGTGAGTCAGCGGAGATGACAAAATTATGGTTTATGAATATACATGCCAGCAAGAGTTTGGACTTGCACCTTTTTTTCACCACGCCACCTTAGGTCTGTTTAGGAGTGCTTTTTTTAAAAATTAATTTGCGTTTTTAAACTAAATCGTAATTTAAAAGTGTTTGAAATTGCAATTTTAAAAACGCAAATTTTAAAATCGTGAAAAAATCTGCGATTTTTATAAACTGACTAGGAGTGTTTATTTGGAAAAGTGCGAATTTAAACAAAAATCATGATTTCGCTTAAAACAATATTTGGCGCAATATTTACCTATTTGGTCATGAAACCGCAATTATATGCTAATGTTATCCAAACACTTAATTGATAAAAAAAAGTATTTCTTAACATGTTTTACCAAACGTCTATGCGATTCTCAAAAGTAGGAATTTAAAAAACGTAAATTTTTAAAACACAATTTTTAAAATCATACTTATTGAAATCGCACTTCTAAACAAGCCCTTAAATCTTTATTTGAACTTATACGAACTTTTTGTAGATCTAACGAAAACAAGCCGCCTTTGATGATATTGTACCTCTTACTCCAAACCAAAAGCCTCGTTTTCGTTTATAGACAATTAGTAAGTTCTTTAGTTATAAATAAAAAGAAAGATATCGGAGAAGACCTTCCTTCAACGCAGACAGGAAAGGCAACTCAGCTCAGCTCTACTTGGCAACCAATTAAGTAAAGGACAAAGTTTTAAGTAAAGGACAAAGTTTTCCTCTAAACTGTCAAAGATTCATGTAATTGACAATTCTGCACTATATTTTTGTATATAATGCAAAGGCATTCTCATCCTTTGTATTCAAAGAAAACAGAGTAAACTTTACTCTTCCATTGTTTTACAATATTCATGCTCATGCAATTTTGATGAGAGCCGTTTGGGCTTTGTTAGTTCCGACCTTGGACACATGTTTTCCTTGTAATTTATAAACCAATGTGGTCCACACCTCAAGCTTTCAACTCTGCATTGCCTCCAACAAAGATTGCTTACAAAAATAAATAAATAAATGTGTTACAACTCAAAGCATATTAAGATCCTGTTTGAGTGTGCGTTTGAGAATTTTAAAGTCCTAAAAGTGTGTAAACTCAAAAAGTCATTTTGAAAAAAAAAAAAAAAAAGGGGATGCTTTTAAGGGTTTAAAAGAAACACAAAAATAGCTAAAATGTACTTTTGGTAAAAGTTTAAAAATAAAGCTTTTTACCAAAAAAATATTTTTTTAACTTAAAAGCTTTATTTCTCTAAACTAGTGGCCCATTTGTCAGTAAAAAGTGGATTAGACATACCCTTTGGAACACAAATTGGTTTATAAAACCCTACATTGTCATCTTATTAAGCCAGTTTGTAACTAATTTTTGTTTGTTTTGTTGTAAAAAAAAAAAAAACAAATGGTGTAGATCAATACAATATATATATATATATATATATTTTTTTTTCCTTAAAAAATCCTTCTTTTAACAGAGCATTCCATGCTCATAAGTCAAAAGGTGTAAAAATAGTTGGTTTTCTTTTATAAATAAATTGCACAATATACTTTTATTATTTCATTATTTTCAAAGCATCCCTGTTGTATTGATGTTAAAGTATTAATTTAAATAGTTAAACACATTATCTCTTTTTCGCTTAATTTTTTTTGTTTGAAATAATTAATGATTTAATATGATTTCAAAACATAATCATCAGTAAATGTATGCCTTCCCATATGTAGATGCTTCTCATATCACATCTTTTACGAAATTCTCAAAGCTATGTGAATGCTTCGTATAATTATGTAATGCTCAGGGCCGGCTTTATTTTAGACGATGCCTTTTTATATATGTAAATGCTAAATAAAAAACTTTATATTATATTTTTATTTAAAAATTATTATTTTGGCTTTTAAGATTCAACTTTATATTGTAATAAATTTGTATAGAGATTTTTTAGATTCAATTAAATGTTTTTATTATTCTATTTTTTAAAAATTTTCATATCCAATGCATATTTCTAATTAAAAATATTTATAAATAATAAATTACATGAAAAAACAATTGAACTTGATTTACCAATGACGCTTTACTTTATAATAAGATTATCTTGCACTTTTAAAACCTATTTAGGATTGCGTTTGAAAATAAAGCTTTTAAGTTAAAAATAGCTTTTGGACAAAAGTTTCATTTTTAAGCTTTTACCAAAAGTGCGTTTTGGCCATTATTAGGTTTTTTGAACCCTTAAAAGCGTTTTTAATTTTTTTACCAAACGAGTACCTTTTTCTTCAAACCTACTTTTTAAGTGTTAAAAGCACTTTTAAGCCTTTTAAACACAATCCCAAATAAGCCCTTAATCTGCATAAATAAAGACAACTTTTCTTAATAATTAGAAATTAGTAACTAATTATAAAACGTAATAATGGACTAGTATCCTTTCATATGCCTAATATTAAGTTTTTTTTCTTCTAAAAACATAATACTTTAATAAAAAAATTCGAACACTAGAGAGAGATGAATTCTAAACACACTAACTACAAAAAAAATTCAAAAGACATGTTACAAATTCTAACATGCCATAACAACAATCGTGAACGTGGGCTTGATGACAAATTAAAAAGGTCACCTGCTAACTAAAATGGTTAAAGATTAAGTGATTAAATTTAAATATTCCTATTAGTTTAAACTTTTAGAACAAGTGTTAATTTATAGTAGAGATTTACGGCTGCCTCAAGCGTCACACATTTACAATTTTTTTTTAATTAAAAAAGATAAATATTAAAGGGGAATTCAAATTTGAGATATTAGTACCAAATTTGAGACATTAGCACCAAATTTAGGATGATTGAATTCCTTTTGGGTGATACCATCCCTAAAGGGTTAACTTTCCGCCCCTAGGTTTTAGTTTTGAATTCAAAAACAAGTTTTGAGGCATTAGAAACTAAATATTAATTCATAAAAATTTAACTAACAAAAAAAATACAAAATGGGGGAAGAGAGAGAGATTTTTACGATTTTTATTTTTTATTTTTAATAAAGCCATGTCAGACTTTGGTAGACACTTGTCTGACTTTTGGCAGTCAAATAGTATGACTCGTTAATTTAATATATCAGAGCCAAATGTCTTGTTTTGAACATTGACTCTGTCAAATTCCACCCTCATGTCAATTAAATAATTACTAAATAATGTCTTGTTTTAGACGATGGCTTTTTATATATGTAAATGCTAAAGAAAAACTTTATATTATATTTTTATTTAAAAATTATTATTTTTTGGCTTTTAAGATTCAAATTTATATTGTAATAAATTTGTATAGAGATTTTTTAGATTCAATTAAATGTTTTTATTATTCTATTTTTAAAAGTTTTTCATATCCAATGCATATTTCTAATTAAAAATATTTATAAATAATAATTACATGAAAGAACAATTGAACTTGATTTATCAACGGCGCTTTACTTTATAATAGGATTATCTAGCACTTTTAACCTGCATAAATAAGGACAACTTTTCTTAATAATTATTAATTAGTAACTAATTATATATAATTAATTAGATACATAAAACTAAAAAAATTCCTCTCTCTCTCTCCCTCAAGACGCTCTCTGCTAGAGTTTCATCTCTAGCAGAGAGCGCTGTCGGAGGGGGAGAACAAGGGTTCTCCCCCTCCCCCTCATCCTCTTTCCCCCCGCCCTAGAGCTAGCATATTTACTTGATGTCCCTTGTTCTTTGGGCGCTTTCTTCCTCTCCCTCCCTTTTTGGCGGATTCGGGTAGCAAGGTAATGGAGCACGCGTCGAGGTGGACCAAGCGACAGGCTGTCAATCGGCCAATTGAATGAGCTTTATGAATCCACTCTCTTGGGTCCAACTCCAGCCGCTCGCATTTTTCCCAGCAATTGACCTAACCCACTTCAAAGTCTTGGAATTGGCCCAATAATACGCTCTCCACGCCAAGTGTTCTTTTAGCGATTTGGACGAGCAGCATAAAGAAAAAGTTATGTTCAAGAGGTTGGGGTTTGGAGATGAATTCTCAGTGCTCACAATTGCTTTTGGAAGATTGGCGATCTTCAACTCTTGAGATGAAAAGTGGATCATAATCCCACATACTTCGCGGTACGACGATCTCATTTTATTTTGAGAGGATTTTTATGTCGTTGACCGCACAAGGAGGACGGTTCTTGTTGGCTTATCATTGGACGTGAGCTTGGTTGCTGAGTCCGTATGTGACTGCGGGATCCAAAAGTTTCTAGTC
>NC_081541.1:29321853-29329805 GCF_901000735.1 Corylus avellana | reverse complement strand
TGAATCTTTGCAATTTTTTTATTTTTTTTTAACAAAAAACGAGTATTTTGAAAATTTTGACAATATTTAATGAAAAATCCTAACAGGGGGAGATATTGGCGGTGTGATGAAAAATAATATTCAACGAAAAATATTTTCTGTTTGACCAAAAATTCTACTAATTAATTCCCGTAAAATGGTTTCAATTTTTAAAAACCGAAAACAATTTTTTGAATTTGAGCTTCTCATTTTTAAATCGATGGACCTAGCCAAAAAGTTGTGCAGGATTTGTTGGAATATGATCGACACCTTGCTGGGACTCGTTGGGACCGAGCCAGGACATTGCTGGGACCCAACCACCGAGATTGGCCGGAGATTGGCGTCGTCCGCCTCTTCACTTAACTATAGCAGAAGCTTATCCTCTCTCTCCCCGCTCACTCTTCCTCAGGTATTGTTCAAACCCTAACATTTTTTTCTTTGTTGAAATTGCATTTCATTTCCTCTATTAAAACGTACAGCTTTGGTGACTCCGATAGTGGTTTTTGTGGGAGCAGAGTTTGTAGGGGTGCAGGATGAGGTTGTGGAGAAGCTTGGGTATGAGAAAGTGTCCGAACAATTCATCGGAGAGTGCAAATCGAAAGCTGTGCTTTTCAAGCACAAGAAGACCGGTGCGGAGGTCATGTTGGTGTCGATTTCTGGATGCTCTAAACTTAATTTGCCCAAAATTCTAGAGTTGACATCTTTAATATTTCTTATATTTTACATGGTAGATTTAAGATTATGGAATGTAAGGAGAAAAATGGATAACTTGTAGTTCCAATATTTTACATGGTAGATCCGTTGCAAAAAGGTTCGAGCATGAAGATGAAGATGAAGAGAAGGTTAAGAGGTAGAAAGAAGTCCTAATACTAGTGGCTAGTTTGTCCGGGTGGCATCTACACACAAAGTATTTCTTTTGTGCATTTTCAAGATCTCAATAAGAGCTCATCAATTTCAAGATCTCAATGGAAGCATAAAATAATTTTCAATATATTCTAAGAAAATGTCAATATGAATTTTGAGTCGGGCTTGCTTGGAAGCTCAATAAATCTACCCATTTTGTTTTTTTTTTTTTGGAAAAACACACTTTACCCCCTAAACTATCCACCATTTTGCGCTTTTAACCCCAATGTTTAAAAAGTGACATTTTAGTCCCCAAACTTCCAAATTGTTACAATTTGGCCATTTTGACTTTTTTTTTTGTTTTTTTGTTTTTTTGTTTTGTTTTTTTTTTTTTTCAAAATGCCCCATCCCAAGTTAAAAAAGAAAAAAAATTAAAAATTAAGGGATGGCCGAAGTCACCCCCAGGCCCAACTAGGGTGGCCGACCACCCTTAATTTTTAATTTTTAATTTTTTTTAAATTTTTAAATTTTTAAATTTTTTTTTTAAATTTTTTAATTTTTAATTTTTAATTTTTATTATTATTATTTTTTTTTTAACTTGGATGGACTTGTTTCTTTAACAATTTTTGGATGCTCTAAACTTAAGAATTTGTCCAGAACTCTCGAGTTGACATCTTTAATATTTTTTATCCTTGAATGTTGCTCAAGCATTTAGAACTTACTGGAAATTGGGCGTAAAATGGTACATTTAAGATTATGGAATGTAAGGAGAGAAAGTGACAACTCGTCGTTCCGATATTTTATATGGTAGATCATTCCAAGGTTGAAAAAAGGTTTAAGCATGAAGATGAAGAGAAGGTTAAGAGGTGGAAGGAAGTCCTAATACTAGTGGGTAGTTTGTCCGGGTGGCAACTACACAGTATTTCTTTTGTGCCTTTTCGATATCTCAATAAGAGCTCATCAATTTCAAGATCTCAGTGGAAGCATAAAATAATTTTCAAAATATTATAAGAAAGTGTAAATATGAATTTTCAATAGAAGCATAAAATAATTTTCAAAATATTCTAATAAAATGTAAATATGAATTTTTCTTTTTTCTCGGGAAAGTGTGGGAAAATTTCTTTCTTCCAAAAGATTCTGGGAAAAAACCTATGGGCTTTGAGTCAGATAATCTTCGAATATTAAATAATACATACTTTTATAAAATCGATTCAACTTATACAAATTCGTTTAACTTCATTTTTACAATTTTTTATAGTATTATTTTAATTTTGTAATCAGAACATTTTAAGTAAAAATAAATTACCTTCATAATATAAAAAATATTATTTGAATTATTGTTACTGTGAGTTTAATTTTAGATATATGTATGTTTGTGTGCACATGAGTGTGTTAGTGTATGTACCTGCATAATGAATTTATATATGTACTACAAAACATGCCTATAAACTCGGGATTGAATTATTTAAAATTCTAGTTAATTTATTTAATTAACTAAAATGAAAATATTTGATAATAATTAATTAACTACTTATTAGTATGGACTTACAAAAAAATAAACAATCATTATATTTACTTTATAAGAAATGAATAACTTAAATGAGCAACTCGTGACAAACTCGAATTTGTTCGAAAAATAAATGAGCCAAGGTTGAACAAAATATCTAGCTTAGTGATAAGCTCGAGCTCGACCATTCAAAATTAAATTAAATGGACCAAACTTGAACATTTAATACTCAATTATAGCCCTACAACCCATGGATCTCCCTTACCAACAGGCAACTTTGTATTTGATGGTGTATAATAAGAAATTGAAAGATTTCGTTGAAATTGTTCCTTTGGAAATTTCCCGAAAAGCTAATCATAGGTTCTTCTCTCCATCGGAACAATAGGGCCGTTATGCTCATTACTAAACTTGTTGAAGAGATGAAATATAACCAAGGTATATCTTTTTGATTAGAGGTTGAATCAATCATCAGAAGAAGAATTAGGCCAAAAATTAGGATACATTCTGGGACGGAATAATTCTATATAGTAGAGTTTGCATATTTGACATACAAATCAATGACGTGACAATAAAAATTAGTCATTTGATCAATATTTTGATTTTTTTTTGAAGTGTTAATCCAAGGCTTTTTTGTCATGTCACGCCGTTCAGTTATATTGCAGTTATACAAGATTCTACTAAAAAGCTTTACTCGTAAAAACTACGTATTAATGAAGATCAATTCCAAGAAAGAAAACAAAAATAAATAAATAAATAAAACAAAACAAGATAAAAGGAAAAAGATCTAATTAAGGATAATGTTTATGGTAATATTTTACTATAATTCATTACAAGCTTAGGAAAAAAAAAAAAATCATTACAAGCTAAAATGGTACTCTACAAAGCAGTTAATCATAACCTCTTTAGAAAAACACTAAAAATTGGCGTGTCACATCAACCTAGTGAGATTGGGTATGACAAATAGAATTTCTCTTGTGTGAATTTTAGATATATGCACGTGTTAAACAAACTTGTAATAACTTAGCTTATTCTTCCTTTATTCAGTTTAGTCAGTTTGAGTTTATTACTCATTCTGTTTATTTTGTTATTGATTAGTTAAGTTAGTTTGTTTAAATAAGTTCTGATATCAAGTATATAAACTGATCCTTTCATTGTAATAGTTTAAGATCAAATATTCACTGAATGCAAGTCTCTGATTTTCTCTCTACCCCTTCTTCTCTTCTTCTCATTTGATCTCCATTACTCTGTTTCTCCATTGTTGCAATGAAGCTTTGCTTTGCTTGACATGGTATCAGAGCCCTTCACTTTGTGAAGCTTACTACTACTCCTTCAATGGCAGAATCTGTCATTCCTTCATCTTCCGCTCCTATAAACACTGTTTTCAATAATCAGTCCATAGATCCTTCAAGTCCTTTGTTTCTTAGCAATAGAGAAAATCTAGCACTTAATCTGGTTGGCAGTGCACTTTTAGAGGACAACTACAACACATGGAGTCAATCCATGCTTGTTTCCCTGAGTGCTAAGAACAAGTTATATTTTGTTGATGGTTCAATGCCAAAACCAGCTACTGGTTACAGTCTTCTTCCAGCATGGACTAGATGCAATGATATGGTTGTCTCTTGGATCCTGCATTCAGTTTCAAAGAATATTGCTTCAACCATAATCTACATCAAGTCTTCTGAGGATATGTGGGATGAACTCAAGGCAAGCTATTCTTAGAGAAATTGTCCTCGGATTTTCCAACTGCAGAAGGCCATTGCAGCCATTACTCAAGACAATTCCTCTGTAAGTCATTACTATACTCGGCTTAAAATTTTATGGGAGGAACTCAATAACTATAGACTCATGTCTGCATGCAACTGCTGCAATTGTGGTAGAGTTCAGTCCATCCTTGAAATTCATGGCCAAGAAAAGGTTTATCAGTTTTTAATGGGGTTGAATGACTCATTTGCTGCTGTTAGGGCACAAATTCTTTTAATTGATCCTTTGCCTTCTTTACATAAAGTTTTTTCTCTTATAATTCAAGAGGAAAAACAAAGAGAAATCACAATCACTTCTCTAAGCCATGAATCTTCTGCCTTAATGACCAATTCCACCTCTGCTCCTATTTCCTCTCCTACTGTCAATCATGAGCCTATTACTTTTATGACAAAATCTGTCCCAGGGAATAGATTTGTCAAACAGAACACCTATCATTGTGGATTTGTTGGCCATACTGTGGAGAAATGCTATAAGTTGCATGGTTACCCTTCTAGTTTCAAATCTACCTGAGGCAAACCAATTCAGCATTCAGCAAACCAGGTGCAGGATTTTGGTTTAAATGCTCAACAAATGTTTTCTCCTCATCTGTCTATGATCTCTGAGCAGTACAAGAGCATAATGGATATGATGAAACAGTATTCATTGTCATCACCATAGTCCTCTGCACAGCCCCCTGCACATTTTGCTCATTCTGTTGTTGGTGCATCAGGTTATCATTCATCTCTTAATCCAAGATATTCTGTGTTTTCTACATCTTTTGTTAATATGGTTCCTTCTTCAAAACAACATAAACGCTCTTGGATAATAGATACTGGTGCAACCGACCATATGATTAATTCTCCATCCTTTTTTCACTTCCATTACTGCTATAGTTTCAACATATGTAAACTTACCTAATGGTTCCATAGCAGCTGTCACACACATTGGTACTATTAAACTCTCAGAAAATCTGACATTGACTGAAGTTTTGTGTGTTCCCTCTTTTACCTTCAACCTCATTTCAGCTAGCAAACTTATTAAAAATCTAAGATGTTGTCTCATCTTTTTTGCTGGATATTTTTTTATACAGAGTTTGCACCATTGGAGAGTGATTGGGGTGGGTAAGGAAGAAGCTGTATTGTTCTACTTGCTGCAAGACAACAAGGTTCCAGCATCAGTTTCTATTCCTCCTTTTGAGCAGCATGTTTCTTTCAATTCCATCAAAAATTCATCACTTGATGTTTGGCACTATCGATTTGGTCATCCTTCTATTGCTAGAATAAAGCTTTTAGATAAGCATGTTTCTGAAATATCTTGTAATTCAGAGAGTGTTTGCCCAATCTGTCCAATGGCAAAACAAGACAAACTCTATTTTCCTGTTAGTACTTCAGTTTCCAAGTTTCCATTTGATTTAGTTCATTGTGACATCTGGGGGCCTTCGGCTACTAAATCTATAAATGGATCAGTTTACTTTCTTACTATTGTAGATGATTTCACTCGTTTCACTTGGGTGCATTTGATGCAACATAAGTCTCAAACCAAGTCTTTAATTCAAGCATTCTTTAATCTTGTTCAAACTCAATTCAAATCAAAAGTCAAATGTCTAAGGTCTGATAATGGACTTGAATTCAAAATGAATGATTTTTTTTTTCCTGTTCAAGGCACTATCCATCAGCTTAGTTGTGTTGAGACAATACAACAAAATGCTATAGTTGAAAGGAAACATCAACACTTGTTAAATGTTGCAAGGTCTATTCGGTTTCAGTCACATCTTCCTTTGAAATTCTGGGGAGATTGCATTCTTACTGCAGCTCACCTTATAAACAGAATTCCCACACCTTTACTTTCAAATAAATCTCCACATGAGTTACTATATTTTGTTGTGCCTTCTTATTCTCATCTTAAGTCTTTGGCTGTTTAGCATATGTGTCAACTTTGTCTAGGAATAGAACAAAGTTTGATCCAAGGGCTATTCCTTCTATATTCATTGGATATCCATATGGCATGAAAGCATACAAGTTTTATAGTCTTCATACTCATTCTATCATCATTTCTAGACATGCAGTTTTTCATGAAACAATTTTTCCCTATGCTTCTCATTTGGATCATACATTTACTCAACTGCATGACAATGTTTCTCCATTCATTCCTGTTCATGATTTTTCAGATGAAGATGTTTTTATATCATCTATTCCACAACCAGTCACACATAATTCCCCTCCTTCCTTTAATGTTCCTGATTCTAGTCATTCTGTTCCAGAAACTTCTGTTTCTGAAATTCCTGCATCAATTACTCAAATCTCATCTGTTTCTGATCTTTCTGCAGATGTAGATTCACCTAGTTCTGTTTCTAAACCTAATCATTCCATTCCTGTTTCTTGTCCACCTCTTAGAAAGTCCACTAGGGTCAAATCCAAACCTAGTTACTTGTAGGATTTTCATTGCAAATTGGCTTCCACTTCTTCACTTCAATCTACTTTAATGGATGCAGATTCAGGTAAGCCTTATCCATTGTCTTCATTTATTTATTACCATAATTTGTCACCTTCTCACAGATCTTTATGTTTAGCTATTTCTTCTCAGTTTGAACCTAAATTCTATCATCAAGCTGTAAAGGATGTCAATTGGCGTGCAGCTATACAGGCAGAAATTACTGCACTTGAAACAAATCATACATGGGTTGTTACTACTCTACCACCTAACAAACATCCTATAGGGTGTAAGTGGGTTTATAGAATGAAACATAGGTCTGATGGCAGCATTGAAAGGTACAAGGCTAGGTTGGTAGCAAAAGGGTATACCCAATGTGAGGGTTTGGATTATCATGAAACCTTCTCACCTGTGGCCAAGATGACAATTGTTAGGGTTTTCTTTGCTCTTGCTGCAGCCAAAGGTTGGTTACTTCATCAATTGGATGTTAATAATGCCTTCTTGCATGGAGACTTAGATGAAGAGGTGTACATGACCATGCCTCCTGGATTTGCTGTTAAGGGGGAGAACAAGGTTTGCAAATTGACAAAGTCCTTTTATGGTCTGAACCAGGCTTCTAGGAATTGGTTTTCTAAGTTCTTTGCTGCTTTGATTGATCTTGGCTTTATACAATCTAAAGCTAACTACTCCTTGTTTACAAGGCTCCAAGGTGTTTCTTACATTGCTCTCTTAATCTATGTTGATGATGTGGCCATAGCAAGCAATGATTCTAAGGCAGTTTCTGAGTTTATCACTCTGCTCAATGATAAGTTTAAGCTGAAATATTTAGGCCCTTCGAAGTTTTTTTTGGGACTTGAAATTGCTAGAAGAACATAAGGTATTTCTGTCTCTCAACGAAAGTATGCCTTAGAAGTTCTTGAAGATTCAGGTCTCTTAGCTTCCAAACCTGTCTCTTTTCCCATGGAACAGAATCTTAAGCTCTCCAAGGATGTTGGGGATCCTCTTCCTGATCCAACTAGTTACAGAAGGTTGGATGGCAGATTACTTTATCTTACCATAACTCGGCCTGATCTAGCTTATTCTGTTCAAGCCTTGAGTCAGTTCATGGATAAACCAAGACAAACTCATCTAAATGCTGCTACTAGAGTCCTGAGATATGTCAAAAACTCTCCTACTCAAGGGCTTTTGTTTTCTGCTAAGTCAGATTTTTGTCTAAAAGCTTTTTCAGATTCGGATTGGGCAGGTTGTGTTGATACTAGAAGGTCAATCACTGGCTTCTGTGTTCCTTGGTAATTCATTAGTTTCTTGGAAATCAAAGAAACTACACACCATCTCCAGGTCTTTTGCTGAGGCAGAATATAGGGCTATGGCATCTACTGCTTGTAAACTAACATGGCTTGTCTCTCTTCTTCAT
>NC_081541.1:29321261-29321739 GCF_901000735.1 Corylus avellana | reverse complement strand
TTAAGTCGTGAAAAGATTCAACTTGGTTTGCTCAGAACTTTGCACGTGTCTTCTCTGAACCAACTGTCTGATATCTTCACAAAAGGCCTTGGTTTTAAGGATTTTTCTAGGTTACTTTCCAAGATGTTTGTCAAGGATGTTTGCCATCCATCTTAAGGGGGAGTTTTAGATATGCATGTGTTAAACAAACTTGTAATAACTTAGCTTATTCTTCCTTCATTCAGTTTAGTCAGTTTGAGTTTATTACTCATTCTGTTTATTCTGTTATTGATTAGTTAAGTTAATTTGTTTAGATAAGTTCTGATATCAAGTATATAAACTAATCATTTCATTGTAATAGTTTAAGATCAAATATTCACTGAATGCAAGTCTTTGATTTTCTCTCTACTCCTTCTCTTCTTCTCATTTGATCTTCATTACTCTGTTTCTCCATTGTTGCAACAAAGCTTTGCTTTGCTTGACAAGCTCCCAACGCCAC
>NC_081541.1:29306991-29321161 GCF_901000735.1 Corylus avellana | reverse complement strand
AAACAGCCGAAGGGATCAAGAGTGGGAGGAAAGGCGAACCAAAAGACATGAGGATAGGCATGAGAAGGAGAGACGCGCTAAAATCTGTAGGGGGAAGTGGCCCCGAGGTTATGATCACAAAGACGATATGAGGTCAGTTCAAGCCAGCCATCACACAACTGTCTAGAACGAAGAAGATAGTCAGCAAACAAACCCCGAGAGATCTCGTCATACTAGATTTCGACGGGAGTAGTCTCCTCGTCAAGAGGGCCGCCATACTGAAGGGCATAACGAGAGCAAGGTTAATGCTGACTTGCAGGATCCTAAGAAAAAGTACGAAGAGATGGCTCACCAGATAGCTAATGGCGAAGATCAGTCCAATGCAGGGGAACTTATGGAGAACAAGAATCTGCCCTTCACCGCTCGGGTTATGAATTTTTCCCTTCCTGACAAGTTCAAGATACCTCGAGTTAATACCTATGATGGCACTGCGGATCCTACAGACCATATGGAGAGTCTTCGTGCACATTTTATCCTCCTTGGCACCCCAGACGAGATTTCGTGCAGGGCTTTTCCCCTAACTTTGGCTGGAGTAGCTAAGGATTGGTTCAGAAGGCTCCCAGCCAATTCAATAGATGATTTCAAAACTCTCGGGCGTCTCTTTTTAAGTCAATTCTTCGCTACCAGGAAGAGAAAGAAAAATATGGCCTATTTACCCTCCCTTGTTCAGGGGAATGAGGAGTCATTGAAGGAGTTTATGCTCAGGTTTAACTAGGAAAAGCTGATGATTGAAAGCCCGAATGAGCAGACGGTGCTTGATGCTTTAATGAATGGAGTAAGGGCTGAAGGGCCGTTGATGGCAGAGCTGTCAAAAAGCTCCAAATTAGTGACTCTCAGTCAATTCATGAAAAAGGCTGAGGAGTACATTAATCAAGAAGAAACTGTCAGAGCTCTCATGAAGTCTCAAAGGGAGGAAATCGAAGCCAATAGTAGTACTGTTAAGACGGTACCGGCTAGTGTTGCAAAGAAAGAAGAGAAAAATGTGAAGAAATAAAGGAAGGTGGCCCTGTTGTACCCAAGGATGGATCCTCAGAAATTGCAAAGCCCGAAGTTTACTCCACTGAATACTAGTATGACTGAGGTATTCATGGAGATCAGGAGGGATCCTGCCTTCAAGTGGCCAAGTAAGTTGAAAGGCGATCCTAAAAGGTGTGACCCTCAAAAATACTGCGAGTATCATCGTGATCATGGTCACTTAACCGAGGAGTGTATAACCTTGCAACAAGAGATTGAAAATCACTTCAATAATAGGAAGTTTGTGAGATTCCTAGCAGATGAGCGGAATTGAGGAAGGAACCAGGAGCTCCCTTTACTTGAAGAAAACCAAGAAGTTTCTAGAAACCGAGAAGTAAGGCCGAGGGATGATCGGTATGTCGAACCGACACACAATCAGCAGGCAGAACCGAGACGTGATCGGGATGCCCATCAGCCTCGGCATCAAGATGTAGTGAAGGAGATCCACACCATCATAGGAGGAATAGCTGGTGGAGGAAATTCTAGTTCGTCTAGAAAAGCTTACGCAAGAAGAACGAAGGCTGATGATAAAGTTTTGTCTGTAGAGAGACCTTCAAAAGTTGCAAAGAAGGAGGTGATGACTATATCCTTCTCTGAAGAAGACGCTAGGGGGGTCATATTCCCTCATGATGATGCGTTAGTAATTACGCTAATGGTTGCCAACCATAAAATCCATCGAATCTTAGTGGATAATGGTAGTTCGGCTGATATTTTATACTGGCTGGTCTTCAAGCAGATGGGTGTTGACCAGGACAAGATCCAATCATTTGATTCACCATTGGTAGGTTTGCTGGAGAACAAGTCCAGCCGATAGGACTCATCTCTCTCCCGGTTACTGTAAGGACAGCTCCCAAGCAATCTACAACCATGGTGGATTTCTAACCGTCTACTTACAATGCAATCATTGGTCGACCATCCCTCAATAAGTTGAAGGCTGTAACTTCAACTTACCATTTCATGATGAAGTTTCCTACAGAGGAAGGAGTCGGAGAGGTGAAAGAAGATCAAACTGCAGCAAGGAAATGTTATAACATTTCCCTCAAGAAAGCAGATCTTGCTCCGTTGACAGTCGACATGGTGGGTAGCCGAAACAAAGACCCCCCAAAAGGGGAACCTGCCTAGCCCTTATAAGACGTGAAGCTAGGGGAAGGCAAAGTAGTAAAGATAGGAACACAGCTCGCCTCGGGACTCCGAGACGCTCTCACAACCTTTCCCCGAGGGAACATGGAGGTATTGCATGGACTCACGAAGATATGACAGGAATCAATCCCGATGACATTCTCCACCAACTCAATATGGACCCAAGCATGAAGCCAATGAAGCAAAAGCAAAGGAAATTTGCCTCCGAGAGGAATATGGCCATAGCCGAGGAAGTAGAGAAGCTACTCATGGCTCGGTTTATAGAGGAGGTATATTGTCCCGACTGGTTGGCCAATGCGGTGCTGGTTAAAAAATCCACAACTGGAAGTGGAGAATGTGCGTGGACTTTACAGACCTCAACAAAGCATGCCCGAAAGACAGCTTTCCTCTGCCACGCATTGATGTGTTGGTGGATTCAACAGCTGGGTACGGCCTGTTAAGCTTTATGGACGCTTTTTTTGGTTACAACCAGATCTATATACATCCAGAAGATCGTAAGAAGACTGTGTTTATCACTGACCGAGGCCTGTTCTGCTATAAGGTTATGCCTTTTGGTCTAAAGAACGCAGGAGCAACATACCAGAGGCTGGTTAATAAGATGTTCCAAGACCAAATCGGGCGTAATATGGAGGTGTATGTTGATGACATACTGGTTAAAAGTGTGCTACCAGAAGACCATTTAGACGACCTACATGAGACGTTTAGAACATTGAAGCACTACGGGAAGAAGTTGAATCCCGCGAAGTGTGCATTTGGAGTATCATTGGGAAAATTCCTCGGTACATGGTGTCAAACCGAGGGATATAAGCTAATCCCGAGAAGATCCAAGCAGTCTTGGACATGCAATCCCCTAAGAATATGAAGCAACTTCAACAATTGACGGGTAGGATTGTAGCGTTGAACCGATTCATCTCTCGGTCAACCAATAAGTGCCTACCATTCTTTAAAATCCTGAGGAAAGCATTTGAGTGGTCTAAAGAGTGTGAAGAGGCTTTTGAGCAATTAAAGAAATATCTGACAAGTCCACCCCTATTAAGCAGAACTGTTCCCAGAGAAGCACTGTATTTATACTTAGCTGTCTTCCCAACAGCTAATTTATTTTGTTAATTGCTCATAAGAAAATGGCATTCAAAAGCCAGTTTGTTTTGTTAGCAGAGCACTGAGGGGAGCAGAAGAGCGGTACCCTTAGATGGAGAAGTTAGCATTTGTGCTAACTATCGCTTCCAGGAAGCTGCATCTGTATTTCCAAGCTCATACTATAAAAGTCTTGACCGAGTATCCATTGAAGAAAATACTCAGAAAGTTAGATCTGTCTGGCAGATTACCTAACTGGGCAATCGAACTCGGAGAGTTTGATATTGAGTTCCTTCCAAGGAACGCTATCAAAGAGCAGGTATTGGTTGATTTCTTAGCAAAATTCACCAATCTACCTGTCACCTTGGAATGGCAGAAAGACGAAACATGGGTAGTCTACGTAGATGGATCCTCTACAAGGAAGAATGGTGGAGCCGGTGTGGTATTAATCACCTCGGATGGAGAAGAGTTATGCAGCTCCTTGAGGCTGGAGTTCAAGACGACTAATAATGAGGCCGAATATGAGGCCGTTTTAGCAGGGCTCAGTTTAGCTCGTGAGATGGGAGCTGAGTTCATCGAATTACGAAGCGATTCCCAGGTAATCGTCAGACATATCCGAGGAGAGTTTGAAGCCAGAGGAGGTAAAATGAAGCAGTACTTATCAAAAGTACAAAATTTACAAAATGTGTTCAAGAAATTATGTATTATGAAGATCCCAAGAGAAGAGAATGAAAGAGCTGACCGGCTAGCTCGGATGGCGTCAATAGCAGCCAGTGACACCGAAGAGCTTGAAGGACCAATCCAAACTTTTACAAGACCTGCTGTAGTCGAGACAGTCTCGGTTACCGAGACTATACCTAGATGGCAGAGGAGCATAAGGGAATACTTGGAACAGGGGATTCTCCCGTTGGATAAGAAGTCAACAAACCAGGTCAGAACTAGAGCTGCCAGATTTACCATCATTAATGGGGTCTATACAAGTGAGGTTTCATGCTAATACTCCTCAAGTGTATCTCCAAGGAAGAAGGTGATTATGTCCTTCGCGAGATCCATGAAGGCATCTACGGCAGTCACTCAGGAACAAGAGTACTGGCGCATAAAACAATCAGAGCCAGTTTCTACTGGTCGAATATGAGTCGGGACTCGGTATAGACAATAAAAAATTGTGACAAGTGCCAACACTTCGGCAATATTACAAAACAACCCCCAGAAGATCTGAGTTCAATCTCCTTGCCATGGCCTTTCTTACAATGGGGGGTAGATATAGTGGGGCCACTCCCTCGTGGAAAGGGGGGTGTGCGATTTGCAGTTGTAGCAGTGGATTATTTCACCAAGTGGGCAGAAGTAGAAGCCCTAGTGAACATCATAACCAAAAGCATAGAGTGGTTCTTATGGAAGAACATTGTATGCCGCTATGGTATTCCACATGCGTTTGTAACTGATAATGGGAAGCAATTTGATTGCAAGTCATTCTGAGAATGGTGTGTAAAGTTTCATATAAGAAACTACTACTCTTCTCCGAGTCATCCCCAGGCGAACGGACAAGTAGAAGCTACCAACAAGACAATTTTCAAAATTCTGAAGAAGAAACTTGGGGATCGGAAGGGAGATTGGGCAGATGATCTTCCAGAAGTCTTGTTGGCATACCGAACAACGAAAAGAACACCCACCGAGGAGACCCCATACGCCTTGGCTTTCAAAACCGAGGCAATCATACCAGCCGAGGTGGGCTCGGGTAGCTACCGAGTTGAGACCTTCCATCCCAAGACTAATGATGAAGGCCTCAAACTACATCTGGACTTGCTACAAGAGAAATGGGACCAAGTCCGAGTAACCATGTCGACGTACCAGGAGAAAGTAGCTCGGTATTTTAACAAAGGGGTCAAGCATACAAGGTTCAAGATTGGGGACCTGGTGTTGCAAAAGATCACCATTGCCACCAAAGATCCTGCTGAGGGAAAGCTAGCTCCAAATTGGGAAGGACCATACAGACTTACTAAATGCAGAAGGGCGGGAGCTTATTACCTTGGGAAAAGCACTCCCCAGGCCGTGAAATGCCGAGCACCTCAAAAATTATTTTATCTAGCTTATTATAGTAAGGTGATTCTTGTTTGATTCTTATTCGATCCTTATTTTCTTTGTAATTTTCATTACATTTCATTAAATAAAATAATTTCCTGAAGTTTCAATAACCCTTCAAGAATGTCAAAAGTAAGGTAAACCAAATCACCCTCAAGGAAAATGGCCAAAAAGCCATCAGGAAAAACTTAGGAGTTTCCCGAGACCGAACCCGATGAGGCATAGTTCTTCGAAAAACAAAGTGTAAAGGACGTAAAACCTTCAAACAAGGTGTGTCCGAAGAAAGTTAAACCAATGGCTTGTAAAGAACGTAAAACCTTCGAAAAAGGTGTGTTCGAAGAAAGTCAAACAAATAGTATGTCAAGAGCAAAAATCCTTTGAGAAAGGTGTGCTCAAAAAAGGTTAAACAAACCTTGGAAAAAGTAACTTGTCAAGAACATAAATCCTTCAGGAAGAGGTGTGCTAAAAAAATGTTACTAGTCTTTTCCAAGAATAAACACAGCTAAAACTACGCTATTAAATAACAACCACAAAATTTGAAATAAATGGAAAGGGATGTACTTCATTAAAGTCTTGAAATTTAAGTCTGTCATTTACTAACAATTCATTACAAGCAAAACGAAAACACACTAGCCCTCTTTCGGGTCTACAGCTTGAGCCTTGGAAGCAGATGAGGTCTCGGCACCGTGTCTAAAAGCGGTCCCTTCACTACCCGAGGACTCCTTGGAATCCTGCAACGGTTGATGAGCAAACCTATCGATCCCCTCGGCATCAGGCATCAGATCCGACCCAAGACTAATAAGCTGTTTTAAAGCTTTATCAGATGCTGGGATGGTCTCGGGCTTCACTGTGTCAAGATCTATTGTACGAGCAGGGTCCTTGGCCCAAGACCGAAAAGTCTCGAAACCAAGGATGATCCCATCTGCCCAGGCACTATCTCGAGTCCATGAAGCATAAGACAGCTGCTGTAAATAGTTGGAAGATCGAGCCTCGGCTTCTTCAAGTCGTAACTTTTTTTCTTCGAGCTTTCCCCGGAAGAATTTAAGCCGCTCTTCAGCAACTGTTTGGCCTTCGACGGCCTCTTTAAGTTTAGCATTTTTGCTGGCAGCCTCGGCCTGAGAAGCCTTCAGCTGCTCAAAAACTTCTATATGCTTCTCTTCAAGTTGGTGCAGATCCTCCTTTACGATAGAATGATCTTCCTGAAGCTTCGAGTGATTAGCACGAAGGGTCTGCAACTCAGAAAATAGATCCAAGACACAGGACTCGGCTTGTGCAGCCTCAGCTTGAGTCGCCGACTGCTGCTGGCCGAGAAGAAGTAACTCTTTATCTTGCTGAGCTAGCGTGTCCCTCAATTTAGTATTCTCAACCTCAGAAGCTGCAAGCCTGCTCTAGAGGCTCTCGGATTCCGAGGCCGACTCCTGGAAAACTTTTTGAAGTAGCAGTATAGAACTACTGACTTCATAGTTCCCTGCAACAAACAAAGTTAATCAAAATAGAGTATGACTTATGCAAAAAGAAAGTCAAATAAAGAATGATACTTACACATAATTGGTTGAATAACATCGACTCTGCCATACCCTTGGCAGAAATGTCTCGCTCGTCCGTCAAGCTATCTTGGAGAACCAGCTCCACTAAGGCTTGAAATGGGTTCCCCAGCAGTTGTCCACCAAACCGAGACAGAGGCTTCCCCACAGTCCATTCAACATTTTGGGACTTCACCAGGGAATAACTAAAGGAGGCCTCGGACCTAGAAGCAACCTTGGCCTCGGTAGCCGATGTCGGAGCCCGAGACGAAGCCTCAGGTGCTAGAGCCAGAGCCCGAGACCTCTCCTCAGCTATCGGAGATAAGACCCGAGGCATTCCTCCTTCTTCCCCCACCTCGGTACGCGGCCCATTATCTTCCGGCTCCATCCCCATTGAGCTATCTAAAAATGGATCTATTAAGAGGTGCTGAATGTTGGGACCAAAATGGACCCATGATACCAACTCCACGAGGATAGCAATGGTAGAAGCAGCACCGGGAGGTTCTAAGGGAGTTGCCGCCAAGGGAGTTGCAGCAATATGGTTTGCGAGGATATTCTTGTAGGCTGTTATCGGAGCCACTTTGGGCTCTGGATTAACCCTCCTCTGAGCAGCCAGGAGGTCGGCAAAGAGGGATTTCCCCTTCTCTACCTCGACAGCAGGGTCCTTGCCCTTCACTAGTCTCCTTTTCTTTAGATGATGAGCTTCAGGCTCCTCGGGCTCATCAACCAACTATAGAGCCTTCTTTACCCGAGACTCATCTACCTTTTTCTTGCCTTTGTCAAGCACAGGCTTTCGGGGGGTAGCACCACGAGTATTGGCCGCCGGAGGGCTCAAATCAACAACCGCTTGAGCCAGTCTCTTCCGTGATCCACCGACACCATCTCTGTTGGTATATAAACAGCTATTTAACCTAGCCGTCGTAACCAACTTCTTGTAGGTCATGATAGATTCATGCTTCTGGGCCTAGGCCAGAACCGTGTTAACTCAGACCATCTCATCCTCCGACAGGCAGTGATCCTTGTGGAGACCCAAATGGGGGGTAGTCATTTCCCGAGGCACGCTCGACCCCTCCACCTTCTCTCCAAGAGCAAATTCCAATTGCCTCTACACAAAGAAGTACTTATCCTTCCATCTATGGTTACTCATATAGGTCTTATCCATGAAAATAAACTTCCCCCGTCTCGTTTGGAAGTTATACAGCCCATCACTATTGGGGTTCTTCTGGAGCTGGTACATCCAGAGAAATTCCGAAATGGTGAGGTTTTGTCCTTCTCCGAAAGCCATGGGCCAAACAACCGCACAGGCAAAAAACATCCTCCAAGTGCTAGGAACCAATTGATGAGGAGCCACGTTCAGATGACCAAGAAGCTCACGTAATACCTTTGGGAAAGGCAGCTCCCGGCCTGCGCATAACATCTCTTCATATAGGCAGACCTCATGACTTCCGGCGTCCACTATGGCACCCTTCCTCTCATCATCAAAACGGAGCTTCACCATTTTGGGGATGTAGCAGTCCAAGATGATTCTACGCTCATCCTCCTTGGTCAGATCGGGCTTCCATAAGGCTAGGTAGGTTTTGCCCAAACCACCGTCTGATCCAGATCCCTCTTCATGAGACATAGTCGGGTTTTGCAGAAAACAGAGCAGGAACAAAAGAGCAAGAACGGAAGTAAGAACTTTTGCAAAAGACTTGGTGCGAATAGAAGAAATAGAAGAAGAAAAAAGTTTATAAAGCTTAAAAAGGATAGCAAGAGGTCTGAAACGAGAAAAGATAAGTGATAAGCGCCGAATGTTGCACATTCAAGCCCCTTAATTTGCATATGTTAATTCCTTAGTGTTGTTATTTGTTTGATTTTGTTTTGTTTTTGTGTTTTCAGGTTATAAATAATGATGCAATTAATTCCATTCATTTTGGGCTTAAAAGCACACTTTGAGAAGACCTAGAAGATATGATTAAGCTTAACCAATCATGGTTAAGTTTAATCAAATAAAGGATGGGATTAATTTGGAATTTCTCGAATTGGAGTCAAAATCGGATTGGATTCAAATTTGGATTCTGCATATGTCTCGGTATTTTGGCCATAACTTTCAGCTCAAATATCCGATTGAGGTGATTCAAGTGGCACTGGAAAGCTAACTAAAATTTCTACAAATCATTGTTAAATAGTATTTTCCTAATTCGGAGCGCCGCAATGCCAAAATCGCCCCTCAAGATAGGAACGCAATTCTGGGCGAATCCTACTCCGATTTGGATTTGGTTTTTAGTCTCCCAATTGGACTGGGAGACTGCTCTCAGGTTTTCTCAGGGTTTCTAGGGTTTCTAGGACTCTCCTAAGCCCTATAAATAGGACTCTAAACATTGTAAACAGGCACACCGCTTCCTAGAGCTAGAAATCAAAAAATTGTATTTGGAGCTTAGAAGATTATGAGCGACTAAACCCCTTCGTGGGGTGTTGATGTAACCCTATCTAAGCACAATGGTTTGATTGTATTTAATTTCTAGATTTTCAATTTATGCATGTTGATTGTATAATTATGAGGATTGCTACAATTGATTTATGTTCTTAATTATTAAATGCAATTGTTCTTAAATTCCAAAATCAATATTTGTGAAATTCTTCTCTTGTCTTAGAAAGTATTTTACTTTTATTGATCTCAAATCATTCTTGTTTTCTGTGATTATGAGGATGATGGTTATACAATGGGTTTAATTGACATATGATCAATAGGATTTGATAGGCCATGCCTAGGGAAGACGGATTGTACTACACCCTAGTTTAGTCTAATTTAAGTAGACAGTCCGTGCCAACCAAAGATGGGTTGGGTTACACTTATTCATTGATTGTATGTATCCTATTATAGAATTTGATAATTTATACCTAGGGAAGACGGGTCGTACCGCATCTTAGTGGTTAGGTGGACGATCCGTGCCAACCGAAGATAGATTATACTTATTCTTTAATAAGATAGTTTCTTGTTTATTTATAACATGTATAGAATGAATTTCTGGGATTAATTATAATTAACCATTGTTGTGCGGATAGAGATGAAGTCAATACCCTACACTCTCTCTCTTATTATAAATTTCTTTTATTTTCATGCACTTTAGTTCTAAGCAAATCAAATCAAAACCCCTTTTAATTAAGTTAACTTTGATCTTTTAATTTTGATAATAAAATCCCTGCAGTCCTTGAGGTTCGACACCCTCTCTATAGCCGTATCCTACAAAGATTCGTCCTATTGCGAGTGGTTATTTTTATTATTGATATTTTTGGACATAAAAATACCACATCAATAAGAAGGCAAAGCGCCAAAGGGCGCCTCGAGAAACGTGTGTAATAAATACGGTGATAAAAGCGCACCTCTGCAAATCCCGCGTGACAATTGACAACCGACAATCGAAAGGACATCCATCCCGACACTGACACGTGGAACAACCGATGCGCCCTCAGCTATGTCAATCGTCTCAGTAAAAATTGGTCAAATTTCCTGCCAAAATTTGAAATTCAAATCCCCCCCCCCCCCTCTCGGAAGTCTTGTATTTTCACTTAAAGAAAGTACTTCAAAACGCCGATCCATTTATAAACACAAAATTTTCATAATCTTCAGATCAGGAAATTGGGGGTAACTGTTGGGCCATGGATCAACTCCTAAAGCCCAATGGGTCCCAAACCCGACCTAAACAAAATGGTATGCTCGACAAGGCTCGGACAAACTTTCCCTGATGAGGTTTCGTAAACCAAAGAGGTCTCGGACAAGAGTCCGAGACTACCCCTCGGTAGGTGTCTGATGCCGAACCCGAGACACTTCTCGAGAGCAAAAAAGTCAAGAGCCAAGGGTAGATCAGTCATTTTACAACTAAGAATATGTAAGCATTCAAACTAACACAAGTGATCATCATCTCACCTTCGAAAGGGATCTCTATAGCATAGATGACTGTCCACATACAAACTACCCCTATATAAGCGGGATAAGCAGTTATTCAAATTAAAAAGGTTATCTCATTCAAACAAAAACCTTATCACTTGTCCCAGGATTCCTACCCTTATCAAATAACTGTGAAACGGATATTTAGGGATAGGAATCCCGAAGACGTGCGGAAAGCAAATTCTACTCATGCCTATAAATACAAGTCTCAATTTCAATCAAAGGTAAGCGCAACCCTAGCTTTGAAAACTTTGGTTCCTTAGACATTCTTTTCTCACATTCTGACTTAGGCATCGGAGCTCCCCCGCCATGACACCACCGGGGGCTCTAATCCTGTTTGTTCTTTTTGTGTGTAGCCTGAAGCATCCTCGAAGTTGTTGGCATCTCCTCCAGGCGTGCCACGTCACCATCTCGGAAAACTGTGTATCAATATCCTCTTACTTTTTTTCTTGTTGAAATAATGATGATGCGGAAATATAAACGGAAGCAAGAGAGAGAAAGAACACAAAGAACTTTACGACACCTACGTCCACCACTCGGAATACGGATTACATTGTGCTCATTAACTTCACTTGTCTACAATACAAAGGTCTCTATTTATAGGGTAATGTTTAAATACAAGTATAGTAATCAAATTCTCTTGATTTTATTACAATCTTAATATTTAATTACAATCAGTCCATTAATAGAGAATATTTGATATCAACATAATTATGGAATATACGAAAAATATAATATTTTTCATATATTCTAGCAGAGAATAACTTCTATAAGGTCTTGGCACAAACCAAGACCTTTGTGCCTACCAATAAGAGGTTGACACATCAACTTGGAACAATATAACAAAATGAGAACAAAATACCCGATTATACCAAATTTAAACCCTAAAAAAACTCTTCATCTACGTTTCACATTAACCATCCATCACGCCGCCACCACCGCTGTGCCACTACCCATACCGGCAATTTATCCTCTCTCTCTCTCTCTCTCTCACACACACACACACACACACGCACATCTACACCCCAAGCTGCACCAACCACCACGCCGTCGCCGCCGCCAACTAGATGCCGGACGCCACCACCCATGCCGGTAAGTTATCTATCTCTCTCTCTCTCATCAACTGCCTAGGCCGCCGGATCTCTTAGCTTCCTCTCTTTCTCCAAATCTACCACTCAACCATTGATACATTAATGCCCAACTATGAGATCTCCTCAATTTCGCACTACCATGCCCACCACAATAAGCTTAGACCAAAACCCCCATGGATGTTGCTTGATGAAATCAAGACAAAGAGAGGGATGAACCTAACAAAGCTTTGTGCAATGGAGTTTATGCCATCTAGGGCGGCAACGTCTGGCTTCCGAATGAGCGGCGGCGGTAGCATGATGAATGGTTAATGTGAAAAAAGTAGATTAAGAGTTTTTTTAGGGTTTAAATTTAGTATGATCTAGTGTTTCGTTCTCATTTTGTTATCTTGTTCTAAACTGAGGTGTCAACCTCTTATTGGTGGGCACAAAGGTCTTTGTTTGTGCCAAGACCTTATAGAAGTTATTCAATTCTCATTCTAACATCCTCCCTCAAATTCAAGGTGGAATATTCTGGAACCTTGAGTTTGAAATCTGAAACAATGATGATGGCAGTGGCAGAGGCCGGGAACAAGTCGTAAATGGTGGTGACTGCCGGAAGAGATAGAGGCTAGCAGGGCGACCAGTGATGGCGGCAAGTGAGTGCAGATTCAAAAGGGCCGACAACGGGTCAAAACTCCAAAAGGGGCCGACAACGGGCTAGGGCTGACAATGAGCCAAACTTCAAAAGGGGCCGACGACGGGCCAAAAACCAAAATGAATCGACAACGGGCCAAGGCTAACAATGAGCCAAAAATAAAAAGGGCCAACTATGGGTAGGGCCGACTTGGGCCAAAAATTTAATAAATAAATAAAAAGAGCCGACTATGGGCAAGGGCCGACTTAGGCCAAAAAAAAAAAATGAGCCCACTTGGGTGGTTATCAAATCGACGCACCGAACCTGACTAGCACGTGATGTGGTCAAGTGGGCGGCAGCACGCGTGGGCAAGTGGCAGAATCTGGGCACTGGATCGGATTTGAGGTGAGATCTGTGTGGCTGGAGCAAAACAGAGGTGTGCCTGCAACGATGGAAGGACAGAGGGACTCACTGACATGTGTTGGTGGACGGAGAGGATGACTGATCGGTGCGGAAGTCGGAGACCTGCTGGCATGTTTTGGTGGAGTTGGAGATTGAAATCCAATGAGGGGCGTGTTTTATTTTCCCCCGAGCTCACAGATTTTCTTCTTTCCCAAACCGCGTCTCGTAGGAACTCACCAACGGATGTGGAATGGCAGACATGAACATGCTTGGCAGCTTGAGGCTGCATGAAGTGGTGGTTTGTACTGATTCCGACCAAATTGGCTTCGAAACTTCATTTGACAAACAACATATTTGATAGTATGACCACAATTCTTCGTATAGCCTTCCACCATTAAATATCAACCACATGCCAATCTTGATAGTAAAATATCTTCCAAAAAGAATCAAAAGTGCATAGATTGTGAAGAAAAACAGGACCTGGCATATCAAGCAAGGCAAGGTGGGGGCAATCTCTTGCGGCACCTTTTCTCATGAAAAATAAATTGAACAATTAAAAGAAGAAAAAAAAAAAAATTATAGTCACAAGAAAGTGGCTCTGATACCATGCTGAAATAATGATAATGCGGAAATATAAACGGAAGCAAGAAAGATAAAGAATACAAAGAACTTTACAACATCTCCGTCCACCACTCGAAATACCTCTAAGAATTACATTGTGCTCATTAACTTTATTTGTCTACAATACAAAGGTTCCTATTTGTAGGGTAATGTTTAAATACAAGTATAGTAATCAAATCTCCTTGATTTGATTACAATCTCAATATTTAATTACAATAAACTCATTAATAGAGAATATTTGATATCAACATAATTATGAAATATACGGAAAATATAATATTTTCCGTATATTCTAACATTTCTCAAATGGCCCGATTAGTATTATGCTGTGGAGACAAACTTACCATTTTTATTTGATTATCTCTTGCAATGTTGAAGATTTAATGGTTACAAAATATGTTTTTTGATATGTTATTTCTAACTAGTAATTTAACTTAACTCCAAGGGGTTGGCTCGAGTGGTAAGTCATTTGGCCGGGTCTAAAATTCGATCACTCTTAAGTGCAAACAATTCTTTATGGCCATGCCCGCGGAAAAAGCCTAAGCCTTACCTGACCCACGTAGAGGGGCACTTTGTATAGTGTTCTGAAAATATGGTTGGAGTGAAGTTCCGAATACCTCTATTATAAAATTAAAAAAAAAAAAAA
>NC_081541.1:29304036-29306891 GCF_901000735.1 Corylus avellana | reverse complement strand
ATGTAACACCCCGGTCCCATATTGGGAAGATGAGAAGAAGCCCACATAGAGTGGGTAGTTTATAAAGATAGTCATGGGTGCTAAGTCCCACATTGCCTAGTTACTAGGTGAAACTGGGCTTTATAATGAATTCTAGGGAAACTCCAAATTGACTAGTCCTTTTGGGGTAATAGCGCAGATGTGGCTAGCGCTTTTCCCTAGGTCGTTACAAGTGGTATCAGAGCCACCTACTAACGCCAGGCCATGTGGTATTAGAGCACTGCATGACGTAGCCCTGACGAGGACGTCAGGAATTTAAGAGGGGGAGTTTGTAACACCCGGTCCCATATTGAGAAGATGAGAAGAAGCCCACATAGAGTGGGTAGTTTATAAAGATAGTCATGGGTGCTAAGTCCCACATTGCCTAGTTACTAGGTGAAACTGGGCTTTATAATGAATTCTAGAGAAACTCCAAATTGACTAGTCCTTTTGGGGTAATAGCGCAGATGTGGCTAGCGCTTTTCCCTGGGTCGTTACATGCCACCCGGACAAACTAGCCACTAGTATTAGGACTTCTTTCTACCTCTTAACCTTCTCTTCATCTTCGTCTTCATGCTCGAACCTTTTTGCAACGGATCTACCATGTAAAATATTGGAACGACAAGTTGTCCATTTTTCTCCTTACATTCCATAATCTTAAATCTACCATTTTACGCCCAATTTCTGGTATGTTTTGAAGGCTTGAGCAACCTTTAAGAATAAGAAATATTAAAGATGTCAACTCGAAAATTTTGGGCAAATTAAGTTTAAAGCATCCAAAAATCAACACTGACATGACCTCCGCACTAGTCTTCTTGTGCCTGAAAAGCACAGCTTTCGATTTGCACTCTTCGATGAATTGTTTAGACACTTTCTTAAACCCGAGCTTCTCCGCAACGTAATCCTGCACCCCTACAAACTCTGCCCCCACAAAAAATCAGTATCGGAGTCACCAAAGTTGTACGTTTAAATCGAGGAAATGAAATGCAATTTCAAAAAAAAAAAAAAAAGTTAGGGTTTGAACAATACCTGAGGAAGAGTGAACGGGGGGAGTGGCGACGGCGCGCAGGAAGAGACAGGATAAGCTTCTTCTGAAGTTAAGCGAAGAGGTGGATGACGCCAATCTCTGGCCAATCTCGGCAGTTGGGTCCCGGCAATGTCCTGGCTCGGTCCCAATGAGTTCCAACAAATCCGGCACAACTTTTTGGCTAGGTCCGTCAATTTAAAAATGAGAAGCTCAAATTCAAAAAAATTGTTTTCAGTTTTCAAAAATTGAAACCATTTTACGGGAATTAATTAGAAGAATTTTTGGTCAAACATAAAATATTTTTCATTGAATATTATTTTTTGTCACACCATCAAACACTGGAAAATATATTTATTCTTGAGACCTTTTACCTTTTAAAAAAAATTAATATAAAAAGCTTATAAATTAGGAAAAACTTTACTTAACCCCTGAACTTAAACGCGTTTTGAGTTAAAATAAAAAAAAAACAAAAACAAAAACAAAAACAAAAACAAAAACAAAATGGATAGGTTTATTGAGCTTCCAAGCAAGCCCGACTCGAAGCCCAAAGGTTTTCCCCGGAATCTTTTGGAAGAAAGAAATTTTCCCACACTTTCCCGAGAGAAAAAAAAAAAAATTCATATTGACATTTTCTTAGAATATATTGAAAATTATTTTATGCTTCCATTGAGATCTTGAAATTGATGAGCTCTTATTGAGATCTAGAAAATGCACAAAAGAAATACTTTGTGTGTAGATGCCACCCGGACAAACTAGCCACTAGTATTAGGACTTTTTTCTACCTCTTAACCTTCCCTTTATCTTCGTCTTCATGCTCAAACTTTTTTTGCAACGGATCTACCATGTAAAATATTGGAACGACAAGTTGTCCATTTTTCTCCTTACATTCCATAATCTTAAATCTACCATTTTACGCCCAATTTCTGGTAAGTTTTGAAGGCTTGAGCAAAAATAAGAAATATTAAAGATGTCAACTCGAAAATTCTGGGCAAATTAAGTTTAAAGCATCCAGAAATCAACACCGACATGACCTCCGCACTGGTCTTTTTGTGCTTGAAAAGCACAGCTTTCGATTTGCACTCTCCGGTGAATTGTTCGGACACTTTCTCGAACCCGAGCTTCTCCGCAACATAATCCTGCACCCCTACAAACTCTGCCCCCACAAAAACCACTATTGGAGTCACCAAAGTTGTACGTTTTAATCGAGGAAATGAAATGCAATTTCAAAAAAGAAAAAAAAAAATTAGCGTTTGAACAATACCTGAGGAAGAATGAGCGGGGGAGTGGCGACTGCGCGCGGGAAGCGAGTGGATAAGTTGCTTCTGAAGTTAAGTGAAGAGACGGACGACGCCAATCTCTAGCCAATCTCGGCAGTTGGGTCCCGTCAATGTCCTGGCTTGGTCCCAACGAGTCCCAGCGAGGTGTTGATCATATTCCAACAAATCCTGCACAACTTTTTGGCTAGGTCCGTCGATTTAAAAATGAGAAGCTCAAATTCAAAGAAGTTGTTTTCAGTTTTCAAAAATTGAAACCATTTTACGAGAATTAATTAGAAGAATTTTTGGTCAAACAGAAAGTATTTTTCGTTGAATATTATTTTTCGTCACACCACCAAACACTGGAAAATGTATTTATTCTTGAGAGCTTTTACCTTTGTTTTTTTTTTTAAAAAAAAATTAATATAAAAAGCTTATAAATTAGGAAAAACTTTACTTAACCCCCTGAACTTAAACGTGTTCTTAAAAAATTGCAAAGATTCAAGCGTTGGTCATGATTTAATGGAATTTGCAAAAACACCTACACCTGAATC
>NC_081541.1:29301224-29303936 GCF_901000735.1 Corylus avellana | reverse complement strand
GACTTGACCGGGACCTGACCAAGACCTGCCCGGGACCTGGCTGGGACCCACTCGGGACCTAACTAGGACCCACCCGGGACTTGACCAGGACCTACCCAGGACTTGACAGAGACCCGCCAGGGACCTAACCAGAACCCACCCAAGACTCTCTTGGGACTTGACCAGGACCTGATCGGGACTCGCCCGGGACTTGCTCGGGACCCCGGTGGGACCTACCTGGGACTCGCCCGGGACCTAACCAGGACTTGCCTGGGACCCACCCGGGACTCTCTCGGGACTTGACCGGGACCTGCCCGAGACTTGATCGAGACCCGCTTGGGACCCGCCCAGGACCTGCCTGGGACCTACCCTTTGCTCGGGACCTGCTCGAGACCCGCCCGAGACTTGACTGGGACCTGACCGGGACCCGACGAGGTCCCGAGCAAGTCCCGGGTAGGTCCCTGCGAGGTCCCAAGCAAGTCCTGGGCAGGTCCTGGTCAAGTCCCAATGGGTCCCGGGCAAGTCCCGGTTAGGTCCTGGGCAGGTCCCGACGGGGTCCCAGGCAAGGACCTTATTGGGAAAAATATATATATATAAAAGATATTAAAAAAAAATATTTTCCGTGTGCAAGGTAAACACCGTAAAATGTTTTCGACGAAAAATATTTTCAGGGAAAATGGCTTTCCTAAAAATATTTTATGAAGAAAATCATTTTACGTCGAAGTAAACGGAGCCTACATCGGGCAGTATTGTATCCTGAGATAAGATTGCTCTGATTCCCTTTTGCAAGACTTCTAATACAAGTGGGAGGCAATATTTATCTCTTAGATAGAGTCACAATCGCCTTACTGTCTAGATTTCATTTACTTCCTATTCTGTTTGTATTCTACATCTATTTTTTCCTTGTAATTACCACATCTTTATATCCAACAGGTGTCCATTCCTTAATGAAGTAGAATTCATTTCCGTTTTGGTTACCGTTATTGAACCAAGACGTGATTAGCAAGAAAATGTCAATCGTATAACTTTATTTTCACAATTTTTTATAATATTATTTTATTTTTGTAACGAGAACATCTTAAATAATAAGAAATTATCTTCATAATATAATAAATATTAATTAAATTATTTTTATTGGCAGTTTAATTTTAGTTAGATATATGTATGTTTGTGTACACATGAGTGTGCATGTACATAATGAATTTATATATGTACTATAAACTATACATATAAACTCAAGATTAAATTATTTAAAATTCAAGTTAATTTATTTAATTAATCCAAATGAAAAAAATTTGATAATAATTATTTAACTACTTATTAGTATGGACTTACGAAAAAATGAACAATCATTATATTTACTTAATAAAAAATGAATAACTTAATGAGCAGTTTGTGAGAAACTCGAATTTGTTCAAAAAATAAATAAGCAAGGTTGAACAAAATATCTAGCTTAGTGATAAGCTCAAGCTCGACTAGTGTTCGAAATAAAACTAATTGAATCATTTAATACTCGATTATAGCCCTACAACCCATTGATGGTGTATAATGACCAAATAATTCTATTTAGTAGGGTCTGTATATTTGACATACAAATCGATGACGTGACAATAAAAATGAGTCATTTGATCAATATTTGATTGTTTTAAAGTGTTAATCCAAGGCTTCTTTGTCCTGTCACGTCATCCAGTTATACAAGATTCTACTAAATACCATTCCTCATAATAAGATCCTATTCCAAGAAATAAAACCAAAAAAAAATAATAATAAAACAAAACAAGATAGAAGAAAAAAGATCCAATTAAGGATAATGTTTATCGTAGTATTTTACTGTAATTCATTGCAAGAGCTTAGGGGAAAAAAACGTAATTGATTCAGATTACACAATACCAGTCTAAAATATGCACATGGATGTACATTCTACAACAATCAGTTCGATGCTGTTGACTGAGAAGAAGTCAACTTTTGTCTGAATCTCCTCCTTCACGCCCCATCCAATTGCTCCGCTCAGCAAGAGTGTTTTTACTGGGATGCATTTGTGGGGAAGCAAATAAACCCTTTTGATTCTCGCCAGAAGATGGAAGTGGACTCGCCGAGTGTCTGCTATCACCGTCAAATGACAGAGGAGATGCCACTGCGGTCACCGAAGCAGCCTCCACATCACTGCCTCCACCATGGCGTGCTCCATCTTTCCCAGCACCTGCAACAAACACGGGAAATTTTTCAGCTATTTTGGCGTAAAAACTGACAAAAAGAGTTCAAGAGAGAGGGGATACCCTCCAAGACAAGAAAAAAAGCAGAAGTATGGATATAGTAGCATTGCTGTTTTCTATGGATAATCAATTGCCTCGATTCACACATCCAATCCCACTAAAATAAAATAAAAAATTAAAAAATTAAAAAAAAAAAAAAAAAAAAAAACCTGAAAAAAAGGAAGAGTAGCGACCTGAATGAGTAGTGGCGGTACTAGGTATATTTATGGGCGTGGATGAGGTTCCAGCTCCTTTTTTCATCTTTGACTGCAAGACAACCACAATCCCAAAAATAAATCAGTCAACCTGAATTCCTAAACTACCCCAAATCTCAAGATTATCCCTTGTATTTTTCTGCGGATGTGATGAGAATAACATGTACTCTTGTATGTTTTAACATTAAACCTATAGTATAAAATAGCAATTAGATAGAGGAAAAAGCATGTTTTACAACAATTAGTCCCATGCTTCAATACTAAAG
>NC_081541.1:29287462-29301124 GCF_901000735.1 Corylus avellana | reverse complement strand
TTTAAACTCAAACTGCGTTTAAGTTCAAGGGGTTAAGTAAAGTTTTTCCTAATTTATAAGCATTTTATATTTTTTTTTTTTTTAAAAAAAAAAAAAGGTAAAAGGTCTCAAGAATAAATATATTTTCCAGTATTTGGTGGTGTGACGAGAAATAATATTCAACGAAAAATATTTTATGTTTGACCAAAAATTCTTCTAATTAATTCCCGTAAAATGGTTTCAATTGTTGAGCTTCTCATTTGAAATCGACGGACCTAGCCAAAAAGTTGTGCAGGATTTGTTGGAATATGATCGACACCTCGCTGGAACTCGTTGGGACCGAGCCAGGACATTGTTGGGACCCAACTGCCGAGATTGGCCAGATATTGGCGTTGTCCACCTCTTCGCTTAACTTCAGAAGAAGCTTATCCTCTTTCTCCCTGCGCGCCGTCGCCACTCCCCCCGCTCACTCTTCCTCAGGTATTGTTCAAACCCTAACTCTTTTTCTTTTTTGAAATTGCATTTCATTTCCTCGATTTAAACGTACAGCTTTGGTGACTTCGATACTGGTTTTTTTGGGGCAGAGTTTGTAGGGGTGCAGGATGAGGTTACAGATAAGCTCGGGTTCGAGAAAGTGTCTAAACAATTCATCGGAGAGTGCAAATCGAAAGCTGTGCTTTTCAGCACAAGAATACCAGTGCGGAGGTCATGTCAGTGTCGATTTCTGGATGCTTTAAACTTAATTTGCCAAAAAATTTCGAGTTGACATCTTTAATATTTCTTATTGTTAAACGTTGCTCAAGCCTTCAAAACATACCAGAAATTGGGTGTAAATTGGTAGATTTAGGATTACGGAATGTAAGGAGAAAAATGGACAACTTGTCTTTCCAATATTTTACATGGTAGATCCGTTGTAAAAAGGTTCGAGCATGAAGACGAAGATGAAGAGAAGGTTAAGAGGTAGAAAGAAGTCCTAATATTAGTGGCTAGTTTGTCCGGGTGGCATCTACACACAAAGTATTTCTTTTTTGCATTTTCGAGATCTCAATAAGAGCTCATCAATTTCAAGATCTCAATGGGAGCAGTTGTTTTTTAGATGCAGAATTGCCCCTTCAAGGAATTGATAATTGAAGGTACAAATTTTTATTTACAATATTTTTTCCTATAAATTATGTTACAAACTTTCGTCAATGCAATTTACTCCCTCTTTTTCTTTATAGAATCTCAACACATTGACTATTTTGGAGTTTTCTGATTGCCAATCCCTGAAAAAAATTCCTGATCTTTCAAAGAGTTTAAGTTTAGAGCAATTGATTCTTGATAAGTGTACAAATTTAGTGGAGGTTCATGATTCTGTTGGGTTTCTTTGATGGACTTATTTCTTTAACAATTTCTGGATGCACTAAACTTAAGAATTTGCCCAAAATTCTTGAGTTGACTTCTTTAATATTTCTTATTTTTGAAGGCTACTTAAGCCTCAGAACTTAACAGAAATTGAGCGTAAAATGGTAGATTTAAGATTATGGAATATAAGTAGAAAAAGTATTCTAAGCCGCCCACATTTTTCCCTGGGTCCAACTCAAGCCGCCCGCATTTTTCCCTGCAATTGACCTAACCCACTTCAAAGTCTTGGAATTGGGTCAATAATACGCTCTCCACGCCAAGGGTTCTTTTAGCAATTTGGACAAGCAGCATAAAGAAAAAGTTATGTTCATGAGGTTGGGGTTTGGAGACGAATTCTCAGTGCTCACGATTGTTTTTGGAAGATTAGCGATCTTCAACTCATGAGATGAAAAGGGGATCATAATCCCACATACTTCGTGGTACATTTTATTTCGAGGGGATTTTTATGTCGTTGACCGCGCGGGGAGGATAGTTCTTGTCGGCTTATCATTGGACGTGAGCTTGGTTGCTGAGTCTGTATGTGATTGCGGGATCCAGAAGTTTCTAATCGAGTCCGATGGTGGGTTGCTATTGGTTGATGTGTATTTGAGTTTTTGGAATGTGGATGGTGGTGATATTGATGAGGTTTTTGATATCTTCTGGATTGGAAGGAACTTTCAGTTTAAGGTTTTCGGGTTGGATATAAAGGGGAAGAGGTTGGTGGAGGTGGAGAGCTTGAGGGATCGGTTGATATTCTTTGGGGAAAGTTGTTCATTTTTGGCCTTAGTGGGAGAGTTTATGTTACAGTGCTGTTATGTTGCACTGTAATGAGATAAGCAAGAAAGAAAGAAAAGAAAGGAAGATAGAGAAAGAATGGATGATTCTTATTGAAAAAGCTACTTCGAGGGTAGCCCAACCTCCTAGCACATTCGAGAGTGCAATTCTCCCAGTTCAAGAATGAACTTTACAACTCCAAAAGCTTCCTAATACATTCAGCTCAAGGCTATTAATACCCCTCTCTACAACTAACCCCTCCAACTACTTAACAACTAACCAACTGAATGAACTAACTGCATGACTATTAACTGACTTGATCTTAGAGAAGGCTAACCACAATTCGGTTGCTCTTCCTCTAGTACTTATCTAATATACCTGTTACACTACACCCCTCTTCAAAGCACCTTGCCCACAAGGTGCGCTTGAAATAAAGCCAAGCTCCATTCCTTTGCTTGCAGCCTTTGAGTCATGTAAATGCCAAGTATAATCTCATGCAGCTGCCACCTAGCACTTCAAAATTCAATCATCACAAAAGCTCTAGATGTTCTCCACTCTCTAGATGCTTGTGCTATTTGAGATTGGAACTCATGAGGTGGAATCCCACACACAACTCTACTGGGCCACTGGCCATCTATCTTTCTTGCATTCCCATCTGCAACCACCCTTCTCTTGGACATAAACTCATCATTTCTGTAGCAAGGTTTCACGCCACACCACCTCACATTGATTTTTAATTTTTCTTCCCCAACACCTCACATCTATATTTCCAACGCCATCGATGCCAAAGCTTTTGTACTCTCCGCAAAAGCTCATCCACCATCCGAGATTTCCATGCTTGAAAATTCTTCAACAAATTGACCTCTACAAAATATTTTTCAGGCTTCGTATTTTCAAGAAAGAAAAGTCTTTTACCTGGATCAAAACACCCACTGCCGCCCCAAAGAAAAAAGACACCCTTATCTAACTTTCTTTGCTGAGTTTTATCAATTAACTGCACCTCATTGCAAGAAAGCCTCCCACAATTCGAAATTCTTTTCACTAAATCTTGCTCCCCCAATTCTTCACACTTGATCTCTTGTTTGATCTCCACCTTAGCAAAAATCAAATGTAGCTTCTTACAATCCGTGGACTCTCTCTCTTGGGACAGGTCTAGAAACTCTTCCCTTGTGGACGTAGTTCGGTTTGAGATCAACGAAGCCAAGGGATTCCACTTGGGTATCGACCTTCTCAAGAACTGGATGTATCATCTCCAACTCCATGGCTTCAATCTCCCTAAGGACTAACTCGGACTCTTCGACCCTTCCCATGGAGTTTCCGCCTATTGACTCCTCTGTCTCGGAATCATCATCTAACAATATAATTTCGTCTCTTTGTTGTTGTTGTGCATCTTGCGAAAATCGTGCTTGCATGGCTTTAACAAATTCATCCCAAGTAATAAACTCATTGTTAGCACGTAATGTTCGAAACCAGGATAAAGCCTTACCTTCCATGTGCCATGCCGTGATGCGTATTTTCTGCCTTTCTTGAATTCCATAGAAGTCAAAAAATTTCTCCGTTTTATAACACCATGAATCTGGATCCTCACCATTGAAAGTTGGGAATTCCAACCTAATAGCCTTAGTGTGAATCTCTTCAACACTTTTTGATTCCCCTCCCAGGTGTTTTCCCTTCTGCTGAGCAACCCCACAACCAGAAACTGTAACATCTTCCTCCACATTCTGGTGAATAGGCTGTTTCTCTTTCTGCTTGTCCTTGGCCAAGATTGTTGCCATCATTCTCACCAACTGATTCAATGTTGTCTTCATCTCGGGGATACCCTTCATATCCTTTCTTAACTCCAAAACCACATTTTAGACTTCTTTTAACTGCCGGCCTTGCTAGTGTATCTTTTGCCATTGTAGAACTATTTTTCATGTAACTAAAGGAAAAAAAATAATAATAATAATAAGAACCAAATGGATCAAGGGCTTTGATACCACTTGTTACAGTGCTGTTATGTTGCACTGTAATGAGATAAGCAAGAAAGAAAGAAAAGAAAGGGAGATAGAGAAAGAATGGATGATTCTTATTGAAAAAGCTACTTCGAGGGTAGCCCAACCTCCTAGCACATTCGAGAGTGTGCAATTCTCCCAATTCAAGAATGAACTTTACAACTCCAAAAGCATCCTAATACATTCAGCTCAAGGCTATTAATGCCCCTCTCTACAACTAACCCCTCCAACTACTTAACAACTAACCAACTGAATGAACTAACTGCATAACTACTAACTGACTTGATCTTAGAGAAGGCTAACCACAATTCGGTTGCTCTTCCTCTAGTACTTATCTAATATACCTGTTACAGTTTATCAAAGGGAATTGCATTCTGTTTATAGATAATTTCTTCAATGCGAGGGGTAAAGAAAATGGTGGTGGTAGTAGTAGCACTGATACATTTGTCTTCGATTTGGATACTTATGGTATTGATTCTTGATTAGTGTACAAATTTAGCGGAGGTTCATGATTCTGTTGGGTTTCTTTGATGAACTTATTTCTTTAACAATTCCTGGACGCTCTAAACTTAAGAATTTGCCCAAAATTCTCAAGTTGACATCTTTAATATTTCTTATTTTTAAAGGTTGCTCAAGCCTTCAAAACTTACTAGAAATTCAGTGTAAAGTGGTATATTTAACATTATGGAATGTAAGGAGAAAAATGGACAATTTGTCGTTCCAATATTTTACATTATATAGATCCTTCAAAGGTTGCAAAAAGGTTCGAGCATGAAGATGAAGATGAAGAGAAGGTTAAGAGGTAGAAAGAAATCCTAATACTTGTGGCTAATTTGTCCGGGTGGCCGGTCTGGGGTGGCCGAAGCCACCCCCAGGCCCAATTAAGGTGGCCGGCCACCCTTAATTTTTAATTTTTTTTTTAATTTTAATTTTATTTTATTTTATTTTATTATTATTTTTTTTTAACTTGGGATGGACTTGTTTCTTTAACAACCCAGGCCCAATTAGGATGGCTGGCCACCCTTAATTTTTATTTTTATTTTTTTAAATTTAAAATTTAAAATTTTATTTTAGTTTATTTTATTATTATTATTATTATTATTATTATTTTTTTTTTTAACTTGGGATGGAATTGTTTCTTTAACAATTTTTGGATGCTCTAAACTTAAGAATTTGTCCATAACTCTCGAGTTGACATCTTTAATATTTCTTATCCTTGAAGGTTGCTCAAGCATTTAGAACTTACCAGAAATTGGGCTAAAATGGTAGATTTAAGATTATGGAATGTAAGGAGAAAAAGTGACAACTTGCCGTTCCAATATTTTACATGGTAGATCATTCCAAGGTTGAAAAAAGGTTTGAGCATGAAGATGAAGAAAATGTTAAGAGGTGGAAGAAAGTCCTAATACTAGTGGCTAGTTTGTCAGGGTGGCATCTATACACAATATTTCTTTTGTGACTTTTCGATATCTCAATAAGAGCTCATCAATTTCAAGATCTCAATGGAAGCATAAAATAATTTTCAAAATATTCTAAGAAAGTAATATGAATTTCAATGGAAGCATAAAATACTTTTCAAAATATTCTAAGAAAATATAAATATGAATTTTCTTTTCTCTGGGAAAGTGTGGAAAATTCTTTCCAAAAGATCTCGGAAAAAAAACCCATGGGCTTTGACTCATTTAATCTTCCATTAAATAATCTCTTAATATTAAATAATACATACTTTTTATAAACCGACTCAACTTATACAAATTGCTTAACTTCATTTTTACAAATTTATAATAATATTTTTAATTTTGTAATGAGAATATCTTTAAGTAAAAATAAATTATATAATTTCATAATATAAAATAGGGAAATTATATAAACCCTTAGTTCAATCGCCATTAATTAAAAAAAAACTTCCTAAGTGTTTTTTGAAATTGACCCATGATAATCAAAACTACAATAAACTCCACTAAAAAAATTTTTAATGTACCTCACAAGCCAGCACCTCAAACTCTCCTGCTTATCGATTAAAATATTAATTTTTGGGCTAATTCTAATTTAAAAATTAAATTCCAAAAAAAATTGAAGAGGCTGGCAGCCCCACGCACCCCCGGCCACTTCAACTCCCTAAGGGGTGGCAACCACCCCACCCTTGAGGCCACCCCAAAGTGGCCAGCCTCAGTGTGTGAGGGTGGCCCTGCGGCCACCAAACTCCCCAATGGGCAGGCCTGCCCACCCCACCACCGGGGTGGCCACAGCCAGTTCCCCTGTGCGGGCACCACCTGCCAGCCACCCTCTTTAGGGGTGCGGCCACCTCTCACCCACCTTATGCTGGTGACTCCGCGCCACCCCATGGGTGGAAAGCTGTGGCCGCAAGCCATCCCAGGGGTGGGTTGACCAGGGGTTGGTGCCACCTCTGGCCACCCTTCAATTTTTATTTTATTTTATTTTATTTTTAAAGATTTAATTTTTTAAATTAAATTACTAAAAAATTAATATTTTAATCAGATAAAACGGAGAGTTTTGAGTGGCACTAACGGCTGTTAAAAATTTTTGACAGTAGGGAGTTTATTGTAGTTTCGATTAACCCAAGGAGTCAATTTCCAAAAAAAAAAACACTTAGGGAGTTTTTAATCAAAGCGCGTTATCCTAAGGAGTTTATATATAATTTCTCTAATAAATATCATTTGAATTATTGTTACTGTGAGTTTAATTTTAGATATATGTATGTTTGTGTGCACATGAGTGTGTTAGTGTATGTACCTGCATAATGAATTTATATATGTACTACAAAACATGCCTATAAACTCAGGATTGAATTATTTAAAATTCTAGTTAATTTATTTAATTAACTAAAATGAAAATATTTGATAATAATTAATTATCTACTTATTAGTATGGACTTACAAAAAAATAAATAATCATTATATTTACTTTATAAGAAATGAATAACTTAATTGAGCAGCTCCCGACAAACTCAAATTTGTTCAAAAAATAAATGAGCCAAGGTTGAACAAAACATCTAGCTTAGTCATAAGGTCGAGCTCAACCATTCGAAATAAAATTAAATGAACCAAACTTAAACATTTAATACCCTACAACCCATGCATCTCCCTTACCAACTGGCAACTTTGTATTTGATGGTGTATAATGACCGAATAATTCTATTTAGTAGAGTTTGCATATTTGACATACAAATCAATGGCGTGACAATAAAAATTAGTCATTTAATCAATATTTGATTTTTTTTTTTTTTGAAGTGTTAATCCAAGGCTTTTTTTGTCATGTCACGTCGTTCAGTTATATGGCAGTTATACAAGATTCTACTAAATAGCATTACTCGTAAAAACTACGTATTAATTAAGATCCTATTCCAAGAAAGAAAACAAAAATAAATAAATAAAACAAAACAAGATAAAAGGAAAAAGATCCAATTAAGGATAATGTTTATGGTAATAGTTTACTATAATTCATTACAAGCTTAGGAAAAAAAAAAAATCATTACAAGCTAAAATGTTACTCTACGAAGCAGTTAATCATAACCTCTTTAGAAAAAGACTAAAAATTGGCGTGTCACATCAACCTAGTGAGAATGGGTATGACAAATAGAATTTCTATTGTGTGAACATGCTTCCCAACAAGGACAAAAATTAAGATAAAGGTTTGAGCAATGTAACAATGCTTGTAAATTGCTCTACTTTGTTCTCAGATGGTCTAAAATATAGAGATATAAAAAGTAATTGATTCAGATTACAAATTCAGTCAGATTCACAACTTCAATTAATACAAAAGTCAATAACGTAAAATAAGAATGAAGTTAACTGAGAGACCAGCAATTGCCCCCAACATAAAAAATTTGGGAAAACTTTTCATCTCATTTGGAGCATAAAACACTTCATAAAACTATACAAGGAGAAGGAGATATTCACAATCAAAATAGATAAGAAACTGATTTGCTGAAACATAATCTCAATTAAGCACGCCGTTTACTCAGACGCCAAGAGTTAGGTTCATTATATATGTCATAAAGCGGTTCAATTCTTTCTTGTCTTTTGCGCTTGCTCATCTTTGTAGGATCTGCCACTTTGAAGAATCTGGGTGCCAGTTCCACAAGCCATTTGGGATCTATAACTGTGCCCTCTCGCATGTACTCCTTTGTAGTCATCACCAACTCATGGTAGATGACCCAGTGAGGCTGTCTCTGGAAAAGAGCGCTGCTAGGATGTATATAAACTGGTTGGTTCTCAACCAGGGTCCTATAGCCCTCCTGTGGGTCCTTTCTAGCCGTATTGAAAAAGAATCCTGCAGTGACTGCCTTCTTGATCTTCGTAGAATTCCTTCCTGCACTCACAACGTCTAGTTTATATTTGTCCATGATAGTGAGTAGCTGTTTTCTGACATCCTGTGCCTTCCTCAAGGATCTAGACTGAACAAAGTTGTCAAAACACCATGGCCAAGAAAAGTTATTATTTTTCCAAGCCTCATAAACGGTAATTAATGTCGGATGGTCTCCCTCTGGCTGGAAAAACTTGGCCCTCTTCTGATCTGCTTGGGCTTGTTTCTCCCTAGGCCTGTAGAAGATATTCCCCACTGGCAAGAAGCATCTTAGATAATGGCGGATCAAGAGGAAATTCTGCCATTTTCTTGCCCAATTTGGTCAGAAGCCCCTCCTCATCAAGAGCTCCTAGACTGTAAAGCTGTTCAAGGGCAGAAAAGAGAGCTTGGGGTGAAGGTGGATCCATGAAATCAAAAGACAGAAGATCATTTATCCCCATAGCTTTCAAGGTAACCGTGGTAAACCCAAGATTTATCCTCAGGATTTCAGGAATTGAAGTAGGGGACATCTCATTGCGGTATGCACTCTCAGTGTAGAGGCGGTAACATTTCCCATGCCCCGTACGCCCAGCACGCCCAGCTCGTTGCTTAGTTGATGCTTGTGAAATAGGAGTAATGACCAGTGAATCAAGCGCTTGCTTCGGGTTATACACACTTTGCTTTGCAAACCCAGGATCAATGACATAGAAAATTCCATCTAGAGATGCCTCGGCAATGTTTGTAGCCACAACCACTTTCCTCTTCCCTGGAGGGGCAGGTTCAAATATCCTTGACTGGATTTCACTAGGAAGCGCACTGTATACCGGTGGAATAATCAACTCCGGGACATTGTCACCCAGCCCTTTCATCGTCTCATAGAGAGACTTACGGAAAAAATAAACAATCGTTATATTTACTTTATAAAAAATGAATAACTTAATTGAGCAGTTCGTTATAAACTCGAATTTGTTCAAAAAATAAATGAGCCAAGGTTGAACAAAATATCTAGCTCGGGTCTGTATATTTGACATACAAATCGATGACATGACAGTAAAAATTTGTCATTTGATCGATATTTTATTGTTTTAAAGTGTTAATCCAAGGCTTCTTTGTCCTGTCACGCATCCAGTTATACAAGATTCTACTAAATACCATTACTCATAATAAGATCCTATTCCGAGAAATAAAACGAAAAAAATAAATAAACAAAACAAAACAAGATAGAAGGAAAAAGATCCAATTAAGGATAATGTTTATGGTAGTATTTTACTATAATTCATTGAAAGAGCTTAGGAAAAAAAAAAAAAACGTAATTGATTCAGATTACACTATACCAGTCTAAAATATGCACATGGATGTACATTCTACAACAATCAGTTGGACGCTGTTGACCGAGAAGAAGTCAACTTTTGTCTGAATCTCCTCCTTCACGCCCCATCCAATTGCTCCGCTCAGCAAGAGTGTTTTTACTGGGATGCATTTGTGGGGAAGCAAATAAACCCTTTTGATTCTCGCCAGAAGATGGTAGTGGACTCACCGAGTGTCTGCTATCACCGTCAAATGACAGAGGAGATGCCACCGTGGTCACCGAAGCAGCCTCCACATCACTGCCTCCACCATGGCGTGCTCCATCTTTCCCAGCACCTGCAACAAACACGGGAAATTTTTCAGCTATTTTGGTGTAAAAACTGACAAAAAGAGTTCAGATAGAGAGAGGGGATACCCTCCCAAGACAAGAAAAAAAGCAGAAGTATGGATGTAGTAGCATTGCTGTTTTATCTGGATAAGCAATTGCCTGGATTCACACATCCAATCCCACTAAAAAAAAAAAAAAAAAAAAAAAAAAAAAAACCTGAAAAAAAGGAAGAAGAATAGCAACCTGAATTAGTGGCGGTACTAGGTATATTTATGGGCGTGGATGAGGTTCCAGCTCCTTTTTTCATCTTTGACTGCAAGACAACCACAATCCCAAAAATAAATCAGTCAACCTGAAGTCCTAAACTACCCCAAATCTCAGATTATCCCTTGTATTTTTCTGCGGATGTGACGAGAATAACATGTACTCTTGTATGTTTTAACATTAAACCTATAGTATAAAATAGCAATTAGATAAGAGGAAAAAGCATGTTTTACAACAATTAGTCCCATGCTTCAATACTAAAGACTCATGTTCCTCTCAACTTTTATCTTTACAAGGAGGAAAACCACACCAGAACATGTTAGTATTATTATCCATACCTTCGCATTTTCTTCACAATGCTTTACAACAACTGCAATGTTTGCACAACGACCGTGCAATAGTGTGTAGGCCCACAAGAGAAGCTTCCTTGGAATGCTCAGATCAAGTATTTCAACCCCATCCATGCTAGGCTGAAATTGTGTTCCTGCTGCTAACTGAGATGGGACCAAATAAAGATTGACGCCAGATGGAAGCATAACACAGGAGCTCTCCCGATAGAAATTGTAAGAAGATCTCAGCAATGCGTTGGCAGTCTCCAAATTTTCATCTAAAGCCTTCTTAATCATTATATTCTTGATTTTAGACAAAATCGGGTGCCATTTTGTTTCAAGATTTTTTAATTTAGTTGAGTCTTCAAATGCTGAATTCCATAAATCATTGATCTGCAGATCAACACAAAGTAGATGGCTGTTTTCCAACCATGCATCTGATGGATTGATAATGACTGGAATATCACTTGAAAATTCAGATGGTAATGGAGTTATCAATGCCAAGCTTATTATAAGGGATCGACACCAAGCAACAGAAGCATGCCGACAAACTTTGGCACAGCTACTAGTTGATAACTTCGGATTCTTAAAACGCTTTCGAATCTTCTCATTTATTGCTTCAAGAGTTTCCAACTTGCCATTTCTCTCTAATGACATGATATGTTCATGGAGATATCTGCAGTAATGGGAATATTTGCAGTACATAGTCAAAATCACCAGTAACAATTGACTATTTCAACAACCCCATCCAACACCCCCCCACCCCCCATAGAAAAAGGAAAAAAAGAAAGGTTCAGTCAGATCAAGAATTGAGAATTTTGATATGATGAACAAGTTGTGAAATGATATACACAGTAAAGCTTCAAGAGAAATTTTACAAAATTCAGCAATTTTTTGTAAAGAAAATCAGAAAATTTACCCATATAAGCTACTCTCTGATATTTCTATGCTCTTAATCTCAGGTAAACCACATATTTCTGGCCATAAGTTCCCCTGTTCCATGAATAAAGCAAACAATTTCTCCAGAACCTGCTCTGAACTTCTTGCAGCACCAGAGCCAACAGCCTCAGCTTGATGCGTGGATAAAATTAAGGCTTTAATGTGCCTCCCAAGTGCAACCGGAACAAGATCTTCAATGCACAATGAAAACTGGATTTACAATGGAAGTTAGATACCACTAGAATTGCTAGAAAACAAAATCAAGAAACAAACAGAATCAGACGGGTTAGATAAGGCATGCAACATTGCAATATGCGATGCCAGGCCACTATTTAAAAAGCAATGCATAAACAAAGCATACATGGACTGCTTACAAAAGAAATAAAAAATAGAAACGTGTCAAATTCTATCAAAAACATCCCACCTCAACCCGAAAAGAAGAAAGAAAAAACCACTCAATGAAATGGATTTTATAAGTGGTAAAGCAGCCATTATCTACTTGGTTTTTTGGCAGTCAACTGAAGTACTAATTTTCTTTTGACTTGCAAGCATAAAAAAATTCATATTGAAAATTCAACTTATAATTGATGTATTTTTTCAGCTGATGCAGTTAGTAAGCTCTTCTTGAAATGTAATTGACTAAGTGAATGCTCTAGGTCAAATTGTTACCCTCTTATCTGCCCGAAGAGATATATAAGCTCGGTCAAGGGTACATATGTCTCCAGTCTCTTCCAACAATTTCAAATAGAACAGCATGTACTTCCGAATGCAAGTAATAAATTTTCGAGAACTCTCTGGTAAGTTGACTTCAAGGACTTTTTTGCTCCCAGCAAAACCTTGACTTTTTCGCCTGATAACAAAGAGAGCAATATATAGTCAATTGCTATTTACTCCAGAATTTAGTTCAAAATATACTTAACAGCATGCACTCTAAACAAACTAGAAAACGTTGAAAAGGAACTACTAGACACCACATAAAAATGGAATAGTTTCTTTTCTACACAGCAATTGTGCTTTTTTACCTTTCTTTCACCCATAACATTTGACATGAGATGCCATAAGGATTTCAATAGATGATGTTGTCTCATATTTTCTATTAATTTAGTAAATTTACATTGAATAACAGAATTATAAATTTTTCAATGTAGTTATTACATACACTACAACTCAACTTAGAAAGCCATAGACAAGTACTGTACGAAATCAGCAGTGAACACTCTCCACCTTTCAGTTCTACCTAGGATGATATATTTAATTCTGAGCCATCAAATGATAGTACCATTAAGTAATTTGTGAAACAATTTACCAAGATTTCATTTTCTTGTGTTAAACACACCATATATATGATTCAAACAATACAAAATGGCAATAAAGGACACTGTTATACCTTCCTTTTTTTACCATGCTATCAATCTCCCACATATTTATCGTAAAGGATGAGCGAGATGATTTGAAGCAGAAAGAGAGTTCATCCTTTGCCCTCTCCAAATCGCCACTCTCACCCCTTCTATACAGCCCCTGAGCTAGCATATATCTGGCCTTGTGAAAATGTTTAAGATCCCCTTCAACACAAGTTTCAAGGGCAGAAAGGCAATCATTGTAAAGCATGCACCATGCCTCCTCCAATTTCAGTGATTTTTCATGCTTAACCTCATCTGCATTTGCTTGTGTGCTGTCCTTCATATGTACTGGCGAATGTGATGTTTCAGAACCCATTTTACCAAAGATATTCATGACAGCATCCCTTACCAACTGATTAAAGGAATATTCTGAAAGAACCTGGAATGGGCCAAAAAATTGAGATGTATACGTAGATGTCTAGTAAGATAGACAATATGTGAATCCAAAACTGAAAGATGGCAATCATTGAAATAAAAATGAATTCTAACAAACAATGAACACAAGCCGCATGCCCACTCACATGTAACATGTTGCTAAATAATGCAAAATATTCACCAATGCTAATTGTGAAGTTAGAATAAAGATGCAAAGAATTACTGCTTCTAGAGAAGGAAAGGAGAAGTATGGTTAGTGATAAGCAAGAGTGTATTTAATAAAA
>NC_081541.1:29272766-29287136 GCF_901000735.1 Corylus avellana | reverse complement strand
GTTCAAAGGCTTTCTTAAAATGTTTCATAGAGTTCTCACAGAACATCATCCATGCTGCATCCTTCAAAGGTACACCAGAGCGCTGATCATAAAATGGGACCACATTCTGAAGGCTGTCGTAGTATACCAATGCTAATAATTCATGCATCTCACACTGGAAATAGTTCATCAGAATGATTAACAACATGCCTAAAAAGAGTTAATCAAAGAAGAAAGGACTTGCATATATGCCACAGACTCGGATATTATGTTTTCAAGCAAAAGGACATCTGGTAAATATTTAACCACGCAGCATCCACCCCAATTAGGGGATTTCAGCTTCCAAACATCATTACTACGTTTTTGTTCTTTTTCAATTTTGAGCAAAGAATGCATCTAGCATATATATAGGTAATCAAAGAAGTTTTATAAAAAGTGTAGGCACCCCTAAGCATATAGGGGCCCCATATGAAGATGAGAAGGCATTTAGCATATAACGACGAGAAGGCACCATATAGAAGCCACGGCTAAGACTTAAAACATATCTACTGCAGGATACAGCTATAATACAGTAAAGGAAAGATCCCCCCCCTTCTCTTGCCCATTCCTCCCTCCCTATCTTTGAAACAGGTAATGTAGATAGTGGATAAAGGTGAAAACCTGCTGATCTGACGTCTTTGCCAAAGCCAAACTCATTAGTAAGCATCGCCTACTCCTCCTTCGGCTTGTTTCAACTCTCTGAGGTAAACTGGCATTCTTCCTCCATCCTACTACATTAATGTGCTTACTGCCATCATTTAGCAACAAGTCTACCTCCTGTATGAATTTAACCAAACAGAATTTCCTAAAGAATTAAATTGTGGCCAGAAAACATGTTGAAAACCAGACCAAATATTTTATAATTTCACAGCACTCATCATTGGAAATGAGAAAACAGAAACATATTTTACCTCATCATAAAAATTTGCAAGACGTTGCCAACTTTCAAAGCGTAGAGGGTTGTATAATAAATCATATTTGAAGAGGTTTGAATTTTGCTGTACAAATTCCTCCCCTTCCCTTGTTAGTACAAAGCCAGGCCATTTATCAGTCGCACTCATTTCCTCAGACTGAGCCAGGAGATAATACAAATTGCAATAGACTTCCAAATATGGTTCAGGGCTGCAATCAATTAATTACTCATGGAGATAGCTCATACAAAGAATAAAAAATAACAATAAAAATTCATGGAGACAGAATAATATATGCATCTATACCTCCCAACTGATGATGTCTTATACTGTTTGAAACTACCTGCATTAGGTAATATTATATTCTTCATGGTTTCAAGAAACCCATCAGACCCCGCCTCCTCTGAGAGTTTATCTTCACATAAATCAGGATCATCCAAGAATTTATCTATAGCATTGCCAGCCAAAACATCTTCTGGTGGATGTGGAAAGTGTTTCCGTATAGCTCTTAGTACCCTACGAAGTTTGACCAATCCAGTTCTCTAACACACACACACAAACATATCAAAAGCAGAAAGAGAGGTTGGAAAATTGAAATCACTCAGAAATATATTCTCTAAAAAACAGAGCTTATACAAAATTCCCGGGGATGGGGGGGCGGGGTTGGGTGTTATGGGAAGGAGAGAAAGAGAGTATGGGTACTCACGGAAGAAGCCTTTGCACACGGGAGAATATACTGAAAAACATCAGCACACTGATCCTTGGTCTGGTAATCTCCACGGCTAGTATTTTTGTGGGTAACTAGATCATCTTCGTAGGAGGAATCAGATCTAAGATTTAGACCATATAAGCAGAAGAAACACTGATCCAATGCATTATCAATTTTTAACTCAAGTTCCTCCCTTTCATCTTCAGTAAGTTCATTTCCACATTCAATCAATTCATTGCTTGCATTTTTACCTTTGTTTAACTGGCCATCAGACCCATCACTGCCTTGATTTCCATATTCTACCCCTGCACTCTCTTTATCTAGGGCATTATGAGATGAAATGTCCTTGGAAGTTATCCCTTCAGCTGTATCCATGATATTGGTTTCACCACTTTGGGTCTGACCCATTCCCACATCCAGCGTAGCTGATCTTGATTCATTTAGATACGTTTTAGCATGGCTATTATCGGAGACCTGCTCATGACATTGAGTTGCTTCCCTGTTTAAAGTATTGAAGCTGGATTTAAGTTTCACATCTAAGGCCAAGAGATGCTTTATTGCAAATTTAAGAAATGTTCCTTCCTCCCCATCGCTTCCTTCACTAGCACAGCAGAGCCCATACTCAGCAAGCAAGTCATGTGTTCTAACAATTAGTTCCACCTACAACGAGAAGACAAAAAGCAGGAGAAATGAACAATCAAAATGATGGGGGGGAAACAGAAGGAAAAAACTGTTTCACTGATTTCACCAACTCATATAAGATCAGTTCAACACAAATAGTAGACATGACTCACTTGAGTTTTAACAGTTAAAGTAGGGTTTAGGTGTTGAAGTTTGCAGAATGCTATAGCTGCATTAACAAAGCAGCATCTTTCAGCTTGATCAGCATTTACCAGTCCAGAAGATTGTTTACACATGGCTGCCAACAGCAAAGATTGAATATCCCCAATGCAGCTCACTGGGACAATAATGCCATTCTGCAAGCATAATCACAACAAATAGTACTAATAAATGACATTTTCAGAATTACGAAAAGCGTGTGAAGGAACAAAAGCTATGTTCACCAATTATCACTCCATCTCCTTAGAGAATACGAATTCACTAGCATGCTTTAAAGCTGAATTTATCTCAGCCATAAACCAATAATTATCAAACCAATCTGAATGCAGAAGATCCTATCAAATCCTAGTCGGGGAAAGAAAAAACAAAGCCAGAAGTTACACCAGATGCATACAATGGCAAACCAGTAGGTGTAACGTGCTCCAAAACAGTCAAAGTGCACATATATACACCACTCTCAGAGAGCCCCATTGATTGTAAAAACTCAATATTTGATGTGTAGGTGAAGTTTCAATTACCCCTGATATTTGATTTCTCACATATTCAACAAGGCATTGATGCCCCAAGAAAGGGAAAAACATGTATTTACCAGAGCACTGTGTGGATTCTGAAATGACAAACTTTGATGTAAACAACTATGTCCTTGCAACAAAGCATTTCTAAAAGATCAATGTTGACTTACAGAATTTTCAGACTGATCAATGATGCTCTTCACTTGTGACACACATTCAGAGATTGCCTTCACTTCCTCTGCAACCAAGCAATTCCAGTGCTTGCTTGAACTTTCTTTTAATTCTATATCAGAACCAGAAAGTTCTTTTGACCCTGACTTCTGATGGAAGGGTTTACATGAAGCCAGACCTTCACCCATTCCAGTTGCTACCATGAGTATTTGCAGCTTTCGCCTGTGACAACTCAAATACAACTCAACGTCTATTGAGTTTATCTTCTCACAAGCTTTGATTAAAATGTCTAATGCTGATAGTTCAAGAGAATTAATACCTTCACCTTTTGTATCAGCAATGGCTGATGGCAATGCATCAAGGTGAACATCTTTTGTAGAGAATAGAAGTGGAGCAAGCAAGGCAGCGCACTCCATATACATCTCTTTCTCAATCATGTCACCCAAAGTCTTCTCCATTAAGAAATCAACTTTTAAAATATTAATTTCATGAAGAAGCCTATCAATGGTTAACTCATTAATAACCTTGCAGTGGGGGAGCTTGACTACACATGGACAATCAGTCATATTTTCCGCCTTTACCAAAAGTGACAAGGAAATGCAAAATTCTTCTTGAGCTTTTTCCTTGTTACCATCTAAAATAGACAATCGGCCGCTTAACCAGAAAAATCGAACCCAGAAGGAACTGTTATTGGTTAAGAGTGAACTATCTAAAAATGAATCCCTGTTCATGGAGTTGTTGGTTGACACTCCAATAATATCTTGAACACTATGAATTGAAGAACAATTTTCATTTTCCAAGGTGCAACTCAAGTGAAAAGGATAGTCCGAAGCTACTGATTCAATGATCTTACAAAGATGATAAGATGACTCTGACATGAATTCCAAAAGTCTGGAAGCACTGGAAAAGGATGAGCCAAGGTCATAATAAAGCTCAGCAAGAAAAAGACTGCATTCAGGAGTCCTATCCTTACCCCAATGTCTGGTCAACTTCTCCAACTCCAGCAATTTGACAAATACATCCTGATAGACAAGAACCCTTTTTGCTGCCTCTTCTAAAAGCAAGTGGCCCATATGGTAAGCACCATAATTTTTTGAAGTTTCTGCCACAAATCTAGAAACATCACTATATTCAGTATCCAATGGATTGGAATAAGTAGTAGCACGAACAGTACTTATTCCTGTTCCACTAACGATAAAACATTCTAGATATTGATTTACAACCTTGGCCAAATCCTTGCTGGTACCAGGATCTAATTCTTCTTTCCTTGGTTTACGACTCCTAAGCCTTTCAAGACGAGAACTCCGTCTCTCATGTGGTTGTTCTTCTAGAATATTTGCTTCTTTTTCTTTAACTATACTAGCTCTTTCGGAGTCACAATCACCAAGAGGCACATTTTCACTCATCAAGTTTAAATCAATCACTTTCCTTTCCACAGTCCTCGTAACATTTTCAGAACTAGAAGGTAAGTGTATACTTAATCTGAGATCCCCGGATCTATATCCTTTCTCAGCCCTCATCTCAGAACCACTTCCATGCAATGGAAGTAAGATCTCCAATAGTGCATCAACAAGAGCCACCCAGGAAGCTTCTGCCAAGTTCAGTTCTATGTTCTGGTTCAACTTTTTCAATGCAACACTTTCATCTAAATTCTCATTGGTTGCTTTTCTCTTGTCAAGGAATTTGAGCCGCACATGTTTAGGTTCCAGCTTATCTATACCTTTCGGAGCAAATGGAACTGGCTCTGACTGTAAAATGGTATTTTTGACATGTAAAGCACGAGAGTGTGATGGCCATTGCCTCAAAATCAACTCTGCCACAGAAAGACATGCCACCTCATCACCAATAGCAATAAGAACTTCCAATAGTTTCTCCATGCAGTTCCCTGTACAAAATTGTCGAGAAAGAAGAAGGCATAATTTGTCCCATGTTCATGAAAGCAGAGAAAATCACTATAATAGAGATGATAAGGGAGACAGATGTAGAAAAAAAAAATTTAAACACAAAGCAATTATGCAAAGAGCAGATAATAAAGGGCTAGAACCAGAACAATAAATATAAAATATTTAAACGAACTAAACAAATGCTTACAATTATTAGGACTACACACAAGCCCTTGCTCAAAACCCCAGCGTGATATACTCAGTAAGCCCATCGAGCATGACAATGTTGCCAGCTGGTTCCAGACAACAGAATCTTTGGTATCAATCTCTACAGCTTGAAGATAACATTGTAAAGCACTCTCATAATGTGCAGAACCTTGTTGAAGAAAAACAGTGGCAAGGTTCTTCAGTGACAAAAATCTGCAGAAGACCCAGTAAGTAACTTAGTTGAAGATACTAATACCAGTATAACTATTAGAACGCACCATAATCATCACACACACACACACACAAAAAAAAAAAAAAGAACCCAAAATTGATTATTTACTCCACATGAATTAGAAAAATGAGATCTGCCCAAAGCATTGCAAGAAGAAATTGATGATTTATGGATATTGGCATAGAGCAACACCTCTGAACTGCCATACAGATGGTTTCTATGGTGCATATCCAACTTTAAAAGTCAGTATTCCTCTAAAATTAAAGATACAAATATTACTAATGATGATAAAAATGGTAACAGTGGACTGAAAAATTAAACATCTGGAAGCTCCTAAAGAACCCCTTGCCACAAGAGAATTTAACCGAACAATATATAACATAAAAAATAAGGCAGCTCATAGATGCAGACCTGAGTTGCAATAGATGGCCATCGCTGGCACTGCTATCCACCTGAGACCACCAATTCATACGCAATGAACACACTAAAATCTAAAATACTCGTTTGCAAAGAAACTGGAATGTAAATACCTGGGCGCTCGAGATAAGAGGATCTCTTAGGACAGATTCTAAGAGCTCGCGCGCTTTTTCATACTCTTTAGCTTGTAACTTGAGAAGCCCTTCATGATACGTTTGTGAAACATGAAATTCCTGGACGAAGATGGTGACGGAAAGAGGATAAATTAGGAATTATTACTATTTCTCTCTCAGAAGAACCACAAAACAATAGTAAACGAATCAGTCCAAGAATTGTACAGCTCCAGACTGAAGCGAGAGAGAGAGAGAGAGAGAGATGCCTGGGCTTCTTTGGTAGGAGCTAAGGGTTCCCACTGGCCTATAGAGTCCGTATCATTGATGGCAGCAATTGAGAACTGGGGAAACAAAGAAGAGAGAGAATTAATTCCCATGAATGAATTAAAATCTAAAGAAAGAAAACTAGAATCAATGTACCATATTCGAACGTGCTTCTGAACTTCTTCTTCCTTCGGCTCCACCGTTCCGCTATGATTCAGAGAAAATTGTAAAGACAAATATTGCCGATGAGTGGTTTAGGTCGGGTGTAAAACGGAGTCGTTCCAGTCGCGGGGCGGGAAGAGAACGGAGAAAGAGTGAGCCGAACAATACGGCGTCGTTGTGAGGGAAGTAGTAGTTGTCTGGTAGTTAAAGAAATAACACCTCAAAACGCAACGTTTAGACGCGTATATTAGCTCGCGCCTCTCGGTGCCTCTTTAACGGCCAACGGGCAACCTGTTAACGCCACGATCAGTTAAAAAAAACAAGAAAAAAGTGCAGTTTACACTTAAAAGTTTTAGGAATTTTTTAATTTTAATTTTAAAGTTTAAAATTTGGTAATTTATTTTCTTAAATTTTTAAAAATCGACAATTTAAATCTTCTGTTTAATTTTTTCATCTAAATTGACGAAAATTTATAAAATTACATCATTACCCTTAAACTTTTTTTAAAAAAAATATTGTCCAATTTAATGGAAATTAGTAACGAAAAATTTAAATTGCTAATTTTTGAAATTTTGAAAAAATAAATTGTCAATTTTTAAAATTTGAAGTTAAAATTAAAAAATTCTTAAAATTTAGGAGGTAAGTTGCATTTTTTCCAAAAAATAATAATAATAATAATAATTAAAAAAAAAACAAAACAAAACAAAACAAAAACAAAAAACAAATTCGCGGTGCCTCTTTAACGGCGTCGTTACGAAGGCAAGCACCCACTATTTCCTCTACTCTGTTTTCTCCCTCCCTTTAATCGGCTACCTCTTGACTGAACTCACACAACGCCTTTGCAATCAGCGGCTTCAAGAAACGCAGGCTCACAAGATTCAGGTTCAGCTAGCAAGAAATTTAAGGAACAAGGTAAAGATTCAAACTTTAAATTTCCAGCTTTGTTCCAAATTAATGTTGCTTGAAGTGGAGTTTATTCATGATTTGAATCGAATATTTGGAGTTTATGGAGTTTTCCTGTTCAGATTCGTCATGAGGGAAGGATTATGTTGTCGGGAATAGTCCATGTTTTGAAGGTTTTTTAAGTTTGATTGGTGGGAAAATTCAAGTAGCCATGTTGATATTTAGAGATGTTTTACATTTTGTTTGAATAGAATTTGGGTATTGTTATGTATGTATATGCGTTAAGGTTTTGAGTGAGTTGATTTTCTATGTATATACGTGTCTCCCTCATTGCTTGGGCGTTGGAAAATATGGGTGGAAAAAGAAATTCAAATGAGCTTAGATTTTCTGATATATGTGGGTTTTAGTAAGCAGAATTTCATTCACAAGAGCTTGATGTTTCTTGTATTTAAATTATAAGGGTGAGTGGCATGGAAATTTATGTAGTGAGCAGAAAATTTTCATGACCAAAATGTTATTTTTGGAAATTACTGGTTATCATTTTTGGAATTCGCTATAAGTGAGAAAGCACCCATGATTATTAGAGTAGTCAAAGCCTCCCCAAGGTTGTTTGTGTAGAGACTCTAAGGTTCTTAAAAAGATCTATTATGCACTAGTTAGAGGCCTCTATTAATGTGGCTGTTGAGTTTAAGCACAAAATTTGGTGGGCAGGAAGCCATCTGACAGAGCTTATTCCCTGTAAACATTTATAATTCTTGTTCATCATTAAGGGTACAAAAGGGCTAACTTAATCTGGGCTGAGTTGCTACTGAATTTACTGCACACTGCACTGAATTGAGCTTTTATAAATTGACATAGGAGTCAAGTTTAGACACAGTTCCTGAAAGGCTAATAATCAGGCTTTAAATCTGGAGAAAATAAATGTTATAAATTGTTTAGGCGCTGAGTGAGTGGTTGTTGCAACTTTCGGGGGACAACTTGGTTTGTTAGCAAGCAAGGTTAGTAGCTTAGTTAACGGAATTTTTGGAAATTATTTATATTTCATTAAGAGAACCTTGTGCATGAATTTAAATTATTTTTGAATTGGAAGATAATGTGAGTAGGAGAATTATCTAATGATTACCCAATGTTTAGTTTTTCATTATGAGAGCTGCACTTCTTTCTTTGTTGTGTTGGCTTGAGTTGATTAACTAAATTAACATCTATTTAAAAGCCATTATTTACGAATTTCTTTTGTAAATTCATCTCGTGCTATGGGTTTATCATTTTTGGTTTCAATTTCCATGCCTCTCTAGATCTGCATTTTACTTTGGAGCTAGCACACTATAACAACATGGACTTCATTTACTGGATAAACAGGGTTCGGTTTGTTGAAATGCACAATCGTGGTATGATAGTCCCAACAAGTTGAAGCAAATTGGGCATCCCATTAATTAACCATGTGTTGCATATATGTGCGTAATATGCTCATTCTGCTCTACGTTCTTTGTATTATTATCGACAACCCAACTTCCAGCCAGAGTGATCTGTGAGTATATCCAGAAACAGAAGCAGAAACACTGACTTAACCATCTCATAGCTTTTACCTTAATCTCGTTGGTTCAGTCATTTTTACTTTTGCAAGTGAAATGAGTCCACTGCTCTGTAATATCTCTCAGGGTTCATAGTAAAGCTCTAAATGTCGGGGAAGAGCTCCAGAGGGAAACTCTACCACTACAAATGGGTTCGCGGCTGTACAAGCTACAAGGACTCAAACCTTATTCGTGGTATGAAGTGAAGATATCATATCCAGCGTCTGTATGTATTTCATGATATCTTTCAATTGCTGCTTTCTCGGGGAACTCACTTCATAGAAACTTTCTCATTAATCTTGTTCAATTACAGATACCAGCTAGCTTTTCTATGCAACTCAAGAGAGGCAATTCCAACTTGGCACTGAATCACAACAGAAGATTACTCAATACTGAAAAGCTTGTTTTCAGGACTCAAAGTCTTTACTCAGATAGCGATCAGGTCACATAATTCTACCGTGCTTTTGAATGCCATTTTCCATATGCGATATATAGTTGAAAGTTTGCAGTTGTGCTCAGGATGGTATCTATGTGTTGGCGACTGTGGAGCCTGAGGGGATTGTTGCCATACCACATGTTCTGGAGAGGCAGTTCATCATCTTTAATATAGGTAACTTAGGTTTATGCATCTACAATTAACTGCAAGGTTCACTGATGCTATTGCATCACTTTGTAATATAAATAAATATCAAGGCATGCCGTTTATTTAGGTATTTTCCATTTCACTCTTCTCTCCCGTGGTGTCATGGTGATACAGTGGCCTCCCTATCTTGAACGTAAACCGACACATATACAACAAAATAGGCAAATTAAAGACCATTTGGACTTTCATTGTAGGTGTTTTCTTCTTTAGTGATTAGTTATCATGACTTTTTTGTTCCTTTTTTTCTTGTATACTTTTTATGTACTTAGAGCGCCTTATGCTTGTAATGATATTTCGATTACAAAAAAAAAAAAAAAAGCTTTCAACTTTTATGCTGCCCAAGGCTTAACATGCGCACCACTAGTCAGCTATGTCTTTTATCAGCAGGGTAAGATGAAGTGTCATGTGATCTGACAGCATTTGGTATTTCATTGAAGTTCCCAGATGAACATTTTCCTGGGAACTGAATATGTCATTACATTATCATTTATGTTTTAATAAATTCCATCTTCATTGCAGTTTGTGATGAACTACTCTTGGGCATCCCGCACAAAGCTTGGTGGGTTGGAGTCTTGGTGTTTCTTTGCCTTGGATTCGCATTCATCATTCCATCTTTTCTTCCATCATATCTGCTACCAAAGAGCCAAAGCCCAAGATCAGTTGGTCGGAATGTTTCTAAGGCTTCCTGAAAATCAGCTCAAGAAAATTTTTGGCTGGAATTCTTGTCTTAAATGTTGTTGACGTACACTTTGGTATTAGTCCAGTCTAGTCCCCAAGTTGTTTTGAGAAGCTACTTCCCTGAATTACCATCCTTTTTACTTTTCCCCTTATCTGCTGTTTTATGGCTTCTAATGTAAATGGATTGTCTGAGTTATGCAATTCTCATCCTTTTTACTTTTCCTGAGAGGATGCCAGAGTACAAAATGTAGTGCTTGACCATATCATGCTGGAAATTCATCTGTTACCTCTTCTCTTTTTCTTTTTTCGTTTCTGAACCTGTTAAGGTTGTTGTTTCCGAAACAAAAAACAAAAAAACAAAAAAAAAACCTGTTTTACTGATTTCACCAACTCAAGTAAGATCAGCTCTTCACAAAGAGGAGACATTACTCACTTCAGTTTTAACAGTTAAACTAGGGTTTAGGTGTTGAAGCTTGCAGAATGCAATTGCGTGCTGCATTAACAAACCAGCATCTTTTAGCTTTATCAGCAATTAACAGTCCAGAAGAACTTTCACATTTTAGCATGCTTGCAACAGTGCAAATGGCTGCCAACAGCAAAGATTGAAAATCCCCAATGCATCTCATTGGGACAATAATGCCATTCTGCAAGCATAACCACAAATGGTACTAATAAATGACATTTCAGAATTATGAAAAGCATGTGAAAGGACAAAAACTGCGTTCACCAATTATCACAACATCTTAGGAATATGAATTCTTGCCATAAAGCAAGAATTATCAAACCAATCTGAATGCAGAAGATCCTATCAAATCCTAGCGTGGGAAAGAAAAAACAAAGCCAGAAGTACACCAGATGCATACAACGGCAAACCAGTAGGTGCAAGTGCTCCAAAACGGTCAAAGTGCACCATATATACACCACTCGCAGAGGGCCCTATTGATTGTAAATGGGAAGAAGATGAAGAAAAAAACCACTCGATATTTGATGTGTCAGTGAAGTTTCAATTACCCCGATATTTGTTTTATCACAAGAGATTCAACAAAGCATCGATGCCCCATGAAAGGAAAGAACATGAAGTATTTAACTCTTAATTCTAGAATCTCATAAAATACAAACTTATTAGAAAGATTCCCTCCACCACCCAATGTTTTTCATTTGGATTTTAACATTCAACTAGAGTTCCAAAAATAAAGAATGTACTACAAATACAAGCTTCTTAATACTCCAAACGCTTCAAATCTGGTCCACGAGAGTTATAACTTTCAATCACTGTCCTTCCATAGAAGATCGAAGCTAATAAATGTCACTCCTTGTTCAAGACTTTGGGAACTCTAATGTATGGTTCCTCATAGCTTGGAACAGCAGCAATCATGGCCCCCCTGATGAGGAAAAAATTTCAATATTTAATCACATCACAAATTCATTCACCCTTGAAATTCTCAACTGAAAGATAGAGAAGAAACAATCTCACCTATTCTCAAATGTTTCAGGGATATCATCACGTAAATTGTTGCCTTCAGTATCTGTAGATAGTGCACATAAATTAAAATCACATTGTATGGTATACACACTTCTCCACACCCTAAAATTTTGGGTAAAAATTTGACAGCAAAATATTATTAGGTGATAATCTTTTATGGGTTTGTGAAATAGCATCAACATCACCAAGAAAATGAATGAGCAGGATCACCATAAAAGAGAGCAGGATTTGGACTAATCTGCTTTGAAACAGTAAAGAGGAAAGTCCTAGGCTACTGCGCAGCCACCATCACTGTAGGCCATACATCTTGATCTTCTTCATTATCTTACCAGTGTAATCTTATATGTGGAAATTGCTCAACCTTAGACAAAAAATGGGATAGACATGTGTACCAACTGCATGATTGAGTGAGCAGAAACACTTAGCTTTTGGGTTTTCTTGAATAAGCAATTAATGATAGACGGTTACTTGCAGTGGAGATTCTTTTTATTGCACTACCTTCTCAACAGCAACTTTCCATTGCTCGAAAAAACAAATTGAGCAAGAAATGGCAGTAAAGAAATCAAGGGTATTTTGTGATATGGACTTAGTGACAAAAACTAATGTCAGTCCTACATTTAGGAACCTCAAAGAAAGAATTATATATCTCAAAACACTCTTGGCTAATTAAAAATTGACTGACTGTAAAGGCTGTCTGCTGATTACATTGGGAAGCAAACAAAATGTGAAAAGGGTTCAATCCCATTATCTCATGACTTTTGCTACCAATATATATGAGTTTTAAATGAAAGGATTTCATGCACCTGCTCTGATGGCAGGCTCAATGCTATCAAGATCAACATCTTGAAGTTGTCCAAACCTGCCAAGTCCAACAATTAGTAATGAGGTAAACCAAAAGAAGAACCAAATGCTTAACTTAACCCTTCCAGATGTTGCAGTAACCTTCAGTCCTTCACCCAATCTTTTTCACTGAATCATACTCATTTTATTCATAAACGACCATCAACAAATGCCATGCACAGATGACAAGCAGTGAAAGCACATATATTTCTACACACACACACACCCATATCAAAATTTGATAAATTTATCAAATTTTGATGATATTAGTGAGAAAACTAGTCGAAATTTACAAGAAAAATAAAGAATGTCTAAATTCTACAAAATCAATTCAAGAAGGACACACACAAATTAGAATCCTACTATCCCATTGAACCTCTCGTTTGAAATGTGTGTGTGGTAAGAGAAAGAGAATGAGAGAGCAAAGCAAGCATACCAATCTATGACTTGTCCGATTTTGGGAGCAAATTCTTCAACCTGCAATAAAAACCAATAAATAAAATATAAAAATTATTTGGGAATATAGAAAAATAAATAATTGCATGTATGTTATAGTTATACCTCAGTTGGCGTGAGAGAGATTCGAGCAGTTTCAGCCAAACGGACCACATCTGGAGGTCCAGGGGATGAGCGTGCTGTGGTCGTTGAGCAGCGTCGGAGCTCATTCTTGTTGTTGTTGCCAACAATAACTACTTTTGAGGAGCCGAAGCTGCTGCCTTTTCTGTACCATAAACCTATTCTGCTGCACACTGCTCTGCTTCCCATCATTTCAAACCCTGAATTTGTTTCCAGGGTTTCCTCTATCTATCTGCTCGTCTTTTGTTTTCAAACGAAGATGACGACCTACTAAACGACGAAACAATCCAACTGGGTCAGTGAATCAATACAGAACAAGATGGTCATTTACCGAGGAAAAACAAAACTCTGTATTGAGTCCTTCAAATTTCAATTCCCTGGTCCCACATCGGTAAAAGAAAACCCACTTCGCAGGAAACCTCAATGCTTCCCCAGGTGCTGAAAACATAGACCCACCTTTATTACTTACTCGCGATGGCTGTGGGGGTTCAGGTGGGAGTGGTGGCAGGTCGGTGGCAGCTCGTGGACGGTGCTGCAAGGATGAATGTGAAAAGTCTATAGATAGGTTTGATAGTGGTGGGAGGTTCAGTGTTTTCATTTCTATTTTTATTTGGTGTATTTTGCTCATGTGTCAAATATGTTTTCAGACGCGGTATAAGTAGAGTTTTTACACCACATTCTGACTGATTGAAGTGTATTCTCTTTTGTGCTCTAAATAAATTTAGGAGTGAGCATGGTTTGAGTCGGTGTGGTAAGGACATTTTTACTTATCAAACCATAGAATTTGATTAAATTAATTAATCGACTTCATACGAATAAGAAATGTCTCGACTTTTTCGATTAGTCAATTAATTATCAATTACAAATTTTTATTTTAAAATTTATTAATTTTTTCTATAATTATGTAATCATTAAAGCATATATTTTATAAATAAAAAAAAAAAACAAAAAGAAAGCAAATTCACCTTCCAACCGTTAAAAATGGGTAAACGATAAATGGTTAATATGGTCTCACGTCAACCCTATAGATAATTGTCCCTCGAGTATTCCTAAGTAACTTGGAACATATAAGCTACGTTTGGCAAGGGGAGGTCCAGCACTGTAGCTGGAACGGCACTGTTCCAGCTACAGTGCGGAGCTGACATTTGGTCAGTTTTTTTATTTTTTTATTATTTTTTTTTTAAGCAAAATATTAAAAAAAAAAAAAAACAGAGGGAAAAGATGGGGTGGTTCCAGC
>NC_081541.1:29255281-29272674 GCF_901000735.1 Corylus avellana | reverse complement strand
TAAAAAAAATGAAAAAACTGACCAAATGTCAGCTTCGCACTGTAGCTGGAACAGTGCCGTTCCAGCTACAGTGCTAAACCTCCCCTTGCCAAACGTAGCTATACAGAAGGATAGCGTGGCTCCTGCACAAGGATGACACGTACAAGCTCGAGTAATGGTCGGAATGTTTTTTTCCTTTTCTCGTAACCTTCAAGAAAACGACGTCGGTTTTCTTTCCAAAAGAAAAAAGAAAAATTCAAAAAATACTCGGAACCTTCAAACAAAAAAACGACGTCGGTTTCTCACCTTCGTCCCTCATCCCTCCCTCCCACTCTTCTCAGTTCTCTCTCGCAAACAGACATGCATGGTCTTTTTGTAATAAAAAATGGGAGGATTGCTTCGTTCAGAAAATTACGCGAGAAAACACCGCGACAATTTCACCCGTCGTTGTGAAATTTTCCCAAGGTTCCCGTCTCTGCGTAAGCAAACGAGCATGCTTGGAACAAAAGCCTCCCACTAGAACCAACCGTAAAGGCTCCGTATGTCGAAAAACAATTCAATTTTATTCACTTCACTTGAAAGCAACCCACGAAGCCACAACTATATATACAGCATCTCCATCTCCTCCCTCTCACATTCACTCACTCTGTTCTTCTTCTTCTTCATCCTCTTCTGGACTTGATTTCTCACACAAATGGCTTTCTCTTCGTATTCCAAGATCTCCCTTCTTGCCTTCTCTGCTTCTCTCTTCGTCTGTTTCGCTCTCGCTCAAGATTTTTCAATCGTGGGCTATTCCCCGGAGCACCTGACTTGCATTGACAAAATCATACAGCTGTTCGAATCGTGGCTTTCAAAGCACGGCAAAACTTACCGGAGCATGGAAGAGAAGCTGCACAGGTTTGAGATTTTCAAAGAAAACTTGAAGCATATTGATCAGAGGAATAAGGAGATCACTAGCTACTGGCTTGGGTTGAACGAGTTTGCAGACATGAGCCATGAGGAGTTCAAGAGCAAGTACTTGGGGTTGAAATCTGAGCTGCCTAGAAGAAGAGAGTCCTCTAAAGATTTCAGCTATGGAGATGTGGTGGATCTGCCCAAGTCTGTGGATTGGAGAAAGAAAGGAGCCGTTACTCCCGTCAAGAACCAAGGCTCATGTGGTATGTATATATATATCTCTCTCCCTCTTTACATGCATATATAACTGTTATACAACCGAATGACGTGACTGTATAAGTTAGTTATCCAATCTCGTCCAAATGCTGGTTTTTACTGCCATATTATCCAGTTGTATAAGAATCTACTGAATAAAATTATTCATCATCATGAGCATACAGGTAGTTGTTGGGCGTTTTCAACCGTTGCGGCTGTGGAGGGTATAAACCAGATAGTCACAGGGAATTTAACCTCATTGTCCGAGCAAGAGCTGATTGATTGTGACAGAAGTTTCAACAATGGCTGCAATGGAGGTCTCATGGATTATGCATTCGAGTTCATTATGTCCAGCGGAGGACTACACAAGGAGGAAGACTACCCATATCTAATGGAGGAAGGCACTTGTGAGGAGAAGAGGGTAAATTACACTCTAAAGGAAACTACTGTTCAAATCGAATTCAACTGTAAACTAATTTAATTTCATAACAGAAGTTGATTATTCATGTTTATTTGTCTTCAGGAAGAAATGGACCTAGTAACTATAAGTGGTTACGAAGATGTGCCACAAAATGATGAAAGTTTTTTGAAGGCACTGGCTCAACAACCTCTTAGCATTGCTATTGAGGCCTCTGGTCAAGACTTCCAATTCTATAGCGGGGTAAGCTGAATGACACTTATTTCACACCGATTAATATAACGTGTTTTAAATGATTTTTCATATCAGTCACTTAGCCACTTAAAACGTCAACCAAGGTAAAATGAATGTGAAGAATAGCAACATGGAAAGCATCCACACATTTCAATGCTTTCAGATTGTTTACCCTAATTTTGCATTTGATTTGATGGGTTTGCAGGGGGTATTTGATGGGCGTTGTGGAACTGAGCTAGACCATGGAGTAACAGCTGTTGGATACGGTTCATCAAAGGGGTCAGATTACATTATTGTGAAGAATTCATGGGGACCAAAGTGGGGAGAGAAAGGTTACATAAGGATGAAGAGAAATACTGGAAAACCTGAAGGGCTTTGCGGTATCAACAAAATGGCTTCCTATCCCACCAAAAAGAAATGATCTACTTATCTCCTCTAATGTCAACCTTTTTTTTTCTTTCCCTGTTTTCTCTTTCTAAGATTGATGATCATCAATATGTATGACCTTGTCATGTTCCTCCTTCAATAATATGGCAGAAAATTTCTACAGAAAAATTACAAAACCAAATCTGAAACAATCCCCAACCAATTCGTGAAGACACTTGATAAATATTTTGTGGCAAGCACCAACACTAATGGCAAAACATTTGAAAGAAAGAAGAGCATGCATGCACATAAATCATGTCGAGGAAAATAACGTGTGCTACTTGTAAGGAGTTCCCCTAGTTATTTATAAAAATGACAAACTTTAAAAGTTCAAACAAATAATTCTTCCAGGCAGTGACACCGGATGCTAGTGTATTGCATGGATACAATCAGAAATAGCAGTACAAGAATGACATTATAATTTATAAACTTTGAACTTCATTGTATTTAAAGACACAATCATAAAGCCGTCCTCCAAGAAACTGGGCGACCTCTGAATGTTTCACCTGTATATGAAGATGAGAGGAAGAAACACAAAAATGAAATTAATTAATGTATCCACCAAGGGAAACAAATAACCAGATATACTGAAAAAAGCAGCAATAACATAGGTGAAGCCATTGCCATTACCATCCCAATCTTGAGGGAATCACACTTAAATTGAGCATAAAGGTTTGTCTCTATTCCACGACCCTGCCAGAAGCACTCTCAGTTATATTTCGAGAACTAAAGCAATCTCAGTTAGATTTCAAGAACAAAAACAAATTATTCACTGATAAGGCTTATCCACAAATGTGTGTGCGTGTGAGCGTGTGTGTGTAGCAGTACATTCAATCATGGATTGTTCCCCCAAGCTCTAAATGATTGACCAATATGTTTTCTGAAGGAGAGGTAGGTAAAATGTATGCTGTGACAAACTACTCTCACAGCAAATTTTCAGACACTGAAACTAGTATCAGCCATAAAGACAAATAACAGTACTTTGTTTGCTAAAACCTAACCTCATGCAGCCAAACAAAAGAAGAGAAAAAAGAAATAGGTTTGTAATTGATAGGAAATTATACTTTCCATGTATTTGTCTCATCCTTTCTTTTTCATTCTATTTCATTTTTATTTATTTCCCCTTAAACAATTTTTTCTTCTTCAAAAGATAATAATTAAATAGGACAAGAAACTAAGTTCGAATGGAGCTACCATAATCTACATGGGTACCATACCTTCATATATTAAATTTGTTAAATTATTCAGGAAGGTCTCTACTGCCGTTTTCTTTTTCTTTTCTTTTCTTTTTTTTTTTTTTTTTTTTTGGGGGGGGGCCGCCGTCAGATGAAGTTGGAAAACTCTAACGTTAAGTTTTCTCTCAAGAAGCACTTAAATAATATGAAAGTGAACACTGGTAGTTTGTGTTTTTCCTCGTTCTTGATCACAACAACTTGAATCCCAAACCTACCACACCATTTCTATCTCTCATATGCTTCCATAAATTTGAACAATATTCAATGCAGAAAACCAAAAAATGCAAATGAAATCTGCAGTAAGATGTAGTTAGTGATACATGAGTAGCCATTTGGATGGTCCAGTTTGGTTATAAATTGTCAAAGGTCATTTGAATAAGAGAAACAGGAACTGAACAAAGAAGCGTCAACCACAAAAAAGGGTTTATAACTCTACTAGCTTCCTGAATTGGTAAGAACCTACCATCCCTTCCAAGATAACCAGGTCTGCATCACTTGCTAGATAGGCGAGCTCTTGTGAAACTCTTGTAAGATCAATAACCTGGAAGGAATTAAAAGGCAAAAGAACTTCATACATCTATGGTGGTGTTCTATTTATCTAAGAGAAAAAAATAGTGATATCAATCATCCAATAAGTTAAAGAACATTTAATGCAAAACAAAATTGCACTTTCTTACCGGCAAATCATTGCCAGAATTGGCAATTAAAAGATTTGAAGTATCAACACCCATAAGCTGCCCGTGTTCATCCTTCAGCTGGCAAATTGCCACTTACAAAGTCAGGGTCAACCAAGATTCTACAATTTGATACAGATCAGAGAGTTTCTTTCTATCACCTTTGATATAATGTCAACCAGTTCAGGGTAAGTTACATCATTTATAGAAGGCAAGTCATTGGCTGCCAAAACAACCTGCAGAGAGAAAGTCATCATGCCAAACAATGCCGAAATTACAACCATATGAAGAGTGGGTGATAACTGAATATTCAAAATGGTCAAAATCTATATCACCCAGAAAAACCTTCAGATATAGAATCCCAAACGCAAAAATTGGAATTAAACAACAAGAGATAATGAGGAAAAAGGAGTGGGAGGTAATTTTGCTTTTGAAGGACCACCAGATGATAACCTCCATTCAAAACCAGCTAGGTAACCCAAATTAAAAGGAAACTGACTTATCCAATATACCATGTGATGTATACAAACAGGAAAAGAAGCATACTAAGTCATGGCAAGTATCTACTACAGGGTTCATATCAAGGAGGGACACAAATACCAGGAAATACTGTTATGGACTGTACTTACTGACTTCTTTCTTCACAACTTGACAGGTACAAAATGGAGCTTCAAAATTTTAGATACAACATACATAAAATTTTCTTTAATAAAAAAATTCCACTATGGGAAATTCTAGGCTTGTAGATTCAGATGCATAGTTTAGAAGAATTGAAAACTGAAAACAAACCTTTGTGCCACGTCGTAGTAATTCTCTTGCAAATGGCAAAATACCCAAAATGATATCTGCACCAGAATTATCAACAAAAATGATAGCCTGTCAAGACAACCAAAGGAGCTAGTTAGTGAATAAGAATCACACGTAAATAACGTAATAGTATCAACATAGAGATATATGTCAAAGATGTTGGGTAAATTAAATTGCACATAAAACTTGCCTTCTTCCAAGATTTCTTGCTCCATTTCAGTTTGAAATTGTCCAAGTCATCAATAACCCAAGGTCGAGGGACAAGATTTTGACAACTAGCTAAAAAGGACATTCCATCCTTTGAGAAAACCTCTGCAAGCTTCAGGAATTGAGAAAGAAAAATAAATGTTTAGTACTATTGAAAACCATTTAAACATCGACATGTTACATCATTTTTTAAGTAGTCTCCATGTTGCAAAAGCCATGAGAAAGGATCTATATCTTGATACCAACACAACATATTCTTTTATAACTAGAACATGATGCAGTTTCAAATTCCTAAATTGTTCCATACTATGTTCAAGTTTCTTTTTTTTTTTTTTTCTTTTTTTTGATGAATGAGTAACTGTGATTAACAAACAACTAAACACTTTACAAAGAAAAGCTAAAGCAAGGAGCTAAAGCTGAAAACATCTAAACAAGCAAATTAAATCTCCACAAAAATTAAACCAATATCCCATCTATGTTCAAGTTTCAGAAATGCAAGAGCAGCATTTGTGAGAATTCGCCATTGATTGACCACACGTATGTAACTTCATAAGAACATCGCATGGTGAAAAACAAAATGATGTCTAATAGGGCAGAGTTGTTGATTCTACTTAAAGGTGTTGATCTAATGAGAACATATATGATAGACTATGGTTAAAAGCAGTGTGTGCCTATCTGGCCCTAAAGAGATATTTGCAGCAAATCAAATTTTCATGTCACAACAAAAGAAGACCAACCTGTGCAGAACCAAGATCGAATATGTTTCCCGCCAATACTCCTCTCACCAGATTCTCTATACGCTTGCCTCCATCTTCAATGGCATCATTAAGACGAACGACACCCGCAAATAGGGATATAGCCTTTGCATTCTCTTCATCCTATCAAATTTTCCACGAAAACAAACAACTTTATGAGTCAGCAAAACCTTATCTACATGTGTGATATACCCAAAACAAACGTGGGACTTAACTTTCACAATCAGGGTATCACGTTAACACTTACCTTCACTTTCTTGAATATATCCTTGAATCCTAATTCTCTAAGGATTTGCTCACGAAGTCTGCACATAAGCTAACATGTCCCCCCACACCAAAAAAAAAAAAAAAAAGGCAAAAAATTTCAGACATTCCATAGGAAAATGAGAATCAAAAGTGACAAAAACTCGTAGATTATGTTCTTAAAGATTGGCTTACAGTGCAATCAGGTGGCCCTCCATGAGCCTCAGGATCTTTCTTGAAGTCCTCAAGCATTTCAGAATACCTTCCATCACAAACGCAAAATCAGAAAATGAAATCAAAATCCTCATAACGTCAAGATAAAGTGATTTCATCACAAAGAAGCGAGAGCTTAGAGAAAACGGCACCTCCGAGCGAACATTTCAGCCTTAGTATTAGCATCACGAACTGTAGGATCACTCTCTGCTCGTTTCCTGCAACAGATTAACGTATTAAACAGATACAATTGGTTTTGATTTCGCCCAAAAATTCGTTTCGGAGATGAGAAATCGACAAGCATACTTGAAAGAGGGAATGGAATTGAGGAAGAGGTCGATCCAAGCAAGCTCCGTCTGGGTGGGCTTGCGGGGGTTATCGGAGGGGAACCGGTAGGGAATGGTGCACGCTCTGTAATTCGACTCGATCGGTGTCGTTAGGAGCGGAAATGCCACCATTTCCGACGCGCTCTCCATGTTATTTCTCCGTGTCCCCCTTTCTTCTTTCTAGAATTCGGCAAAGATTTAAGAGAATTGTTACATGCACATACTCCGAGGCGGCGAGGACACACTCCCAGGTTTACACTTTTTGCCCCCAACAGTAAAATTTATTTATTGATTATGCAGTTAATGCTACTCATGCGAGGATTAGTAATTTTTTATAAAACTCGTAAATTTAATACCAACTTAACATAAAAATTAGTATATTAAAGTTGAGAGATCTAATTACTTTAATTAAATTAATTAGATTATGATTGATTTATATAATATTATTTTTATGTTTCGACATGATTTGAATTCGATACCCGATATTTAGGCTGACAATTATTGACACAAGACGCGAACCTAATACAAAATTTAGCGAGTTAGAGTTGAAGGGTTTAACTCGTTTAATTAAATTGATTGAGTTATGATTAATCTATATAGTTTTGTATTTTATACCTAAACATGTTAAAATGACTTGACATCCATACTCATACTATTGTTTTACAATTATTTTATAACTTTTAATAGCGGTGACATTCACTTTTTTTTTTTTTTTTTTTTTTGTAATCACATACTCACACATGTTAAAAGTGTCAAAATTGGAGAGTGTTTTTTGTTTTTTTTTGTTTTCCTTTTCTTTTTAAGGTTTTTCCTTATTTTTTTACTAGTGTATTATATAGTATCAATATATAGTTCGTGTAGATTAACACATGACAATTGACATTTTAGTGACTGCATGATAAGTGCTACATGAATTACCACTTTAATTAAAGTTGTAACATCCTTAACTAACAACACTCTAAATTGATATCAAACAATGTCATATGTAGTTAAATAAATGAAAAAATAAATAAATATTTATATATTATATATAATATAAAAATTTAATAGTTTTAGGAGCTATTCCCATGCCGTAGCTAAATAAATAAAATTAAAATATATATATATATATATATATATATATATTATAAGAATACCGATTTCTGTCCTTCATGTTGTATATGACCTGAGCCTCCACAATGAATGTTATGGGCTTATGGGCCATCGCCCAAATTTTAAAGAAAATTTGCAAGAGAAGGGGGAGGGGCCGCCATCGCCCCTTTCCCAAATCTCTCTCTCTTTGATGTACGGTTTGATATTCAGCTACCATAAACTCTCTTAATTTTTTTCTTTTGTACGGACATGTCAAAAAAAAAAAAAAAAATTCTCTTAATGAATAAATTTTTATTTTTTATGCTTGAATTGAATATGTACTTGCAAGGATTTCAAATTGTAATTGGGTATTAATTATATTTACAGGTTGATATATATATACACACATGATGTATATATGTATTTTTTTTATTTTTTATTTGTACGATGTATGTATGTTTTTTCTTTGATAAAATTTGCAAGTTCAGAACTAAGATAGTAAATTGTGTAGATTTTTTCGTGGGAAAAAGATAAAATGTTGGGATAAATACATTTTAGATCATCCCTATAAACCTGGTATAAGGTTTTGGCAAATAGCTCGATTAATCACTTTCTATGGTAAGCCAAAAAAAAACAAAAGATTGGTCCATATTGTCAAAAAAAATAAAACTAAAGGAATTCGTTAACATGACATGTCAACACCAATAAAATAGTGACATGTGTCCAATTTGCTTAGTCACCGCAAAAGTAACATGTTAGACTCGACAGATCACCAATATATATAAAAAAATAAAAAATAAAAACCTTTGATTTCACGTTAGCTTCCTCTCTCCACGTCAGCAAGGTAAATTAAAACAATAAATAGTAAGGTAAAAAATGGTGATTTTTTTGGCTTACCTTAAAAAGAGTTATTAATCACATTTTAAAAGTTAAAACTTAATAGACTTATTTTATCAAAACCTTTAACTATAAGGATATAAAATGCATTTATCTCTAAAACTTTTGTATTTAGCTATCAATATATAAATATGAAACTATGGTATTGTGCTGCTTTGATAAGAATATATAGCACAACCCTCTCTAAAAATACTTACATAGAGAAAAACGCTGCGACACACGAAGCTTGTATTTCGACCCGAAGCCTCGCGATATTGAGAACTTCTGCCAAAATATTTCTGATTTTGGCCTTTTGGAACATATGTAAATGATGGAATTGCTTTCTTTGCAAATGTGTCTGATGGATGGAGACTGTTCTTAGCATTTGTAATACCAGGCAAACGAATAGCCATTTTTCCCCAGAAAGATGGAGAGAAGTTGACAAATGAAAAGGGTGAAGAAAGTACAGGATTTGATAGTTGAGGGTGTGAGAGAACCTGCCTTTGCTTTTCACTCATATGTGTATATATATATATATATATATATTAGTGATTGAAAGTGAAATGAGGAGAGAGTGGTGGAGAGAAATGATTCACGTGGAGGTGTGACAGGTGCGTGCCCTCCAGTTCATCGTCAAGAACATGGTAGATTGATTGAGAATTTATTTATTTATTTATTTTATTATTATTTTTTTTGGAGGTATACAAATATAGGGAAGGGTTATACAGGAATTCTTCCCACATTATTGGTATCAAAGCTCAAATGATTGAGAGTTTATTAATCACCTAATGAACTCAATTATTAGGATTAAATATATTTAGGACAAAGTTTTTCTTCAAATTGGATTCATCCAACTCAGTCTATAAAAATGACATGTGTCATTTTTTTTTTTTTTGAATAAGAATTATATTTGATAAATCAATCAAAGAGGCAAAGCAGATTGTTCCCTCAAAAGAACATCCCAAATACATTCCGAATTTTCCTCCATCCAAACTTTATCTATGACACCCTGTTTAGCCATAGTGGCCAATTTGTGGGCTACTGTATTAGCGTCTCTACTAGCATGAATACATTTCCATCTACGCAGAGATTGAAGAACTCCCTTGCTGTCAGCCACGATGTGTCCGAATCTAGTACCACTAGGTTCTGTTGTAGATATCTCCTTCACTACTAGCATCGCGTCTCCCTCCGTGATAAGATCTTGGATACCCAATTCTTGGCAAAAAACTGCAGCATGAAGAGCTCTTCATTTAAACATGTGAGATGCACATGTTTTTTAATAGTAGAGATAAAGTTGGAATAAATAATATTAAAAACTCATGTACATCTCACATGTTATTAAAAAAGTGGACACATGTCATTTTTACAAACAGGCCAGGTTTAAGAAAGTTCCTCCAACCTAGTTTAGAAAAAAATTCTATCCATATATTTAAGCTCTTAAATTATTAGTCGTTTTTAAAAAAGTATAAATGTGACATTTGAATACATCAAACTATCGTTTTGTTGCAATTAAGTCACTTTAATTTCTATCATTCTTTCAAAAATACTCCTATTTTTTTAAAAAATAAATAATTAAATAATTAAATACTAAAATACATATAGTAAGGTTCGATTGTCTATAATTTACATAAAAAAATTTATTTTTTATTTTAAGAAAATAAGGATATTTTTTTAAAGAATGATAGAAAAGTGGCTTCATTGTAATAAAATTGTAATTTGGTGTTTTTTTTTTTACATGTCCACATAAGGGAAGGGAGAAAGGGGATTCGAACTAGTGACTTCCACTTGATTAAGCGTGGTCTACAATCGATTGAGCTACCTCTTAGGAATTAGTTTGATGTATTTAAGTGTCACACATGTTAAGATTTTTAAAAATAACTGATAGTTTAGGAGGGCGGCTTAAGTATATTTAATCCTAATTATTATTAATGAAACCCATAGCCTAATTAATTAACCTGCCCAGGCGGCTGAATCAAAACTTCCAGACTGTTCCAGATCGACTTCTTTAGAAAAGGGTTATTATTACTAGAGGAATCGGTAAAAGATCCTTTTCCATACTTTGTCAAGGCTTTTCAGTTGTTAATTGGCTTTGATAGTGTGGCCAAGATTCGAATCAGGGAATAACATGTGGTTGATACCAATACCAAGATCAGGATCCTCTTGATTTTGTTTTGTTTCTCGAGTCTTTATTTTGTTTTGTTTCTCGAGTTTTCTTCGTATTAGGTAGATATTATTATTTTTTTTTAAAAAAAATGTTGTCTTTATTTCTCTAACTTGATTTTTAAAAAATAATATACACTTAGGATTAGGATGATAAAATACGAATAATGCTAAAAGAAATATTCATGTCCTCTATGTGTCATCACAAGTTGATACGTGGCACCTACTTAAATTTTTTTTTTAAAAAAAAAAAAAAAATTAAAAATGTATTTTCTAAAAAAAATAATAATAAAAAAAAAAGATTGTGGGTGGCCGAGCCACCCCCAGTGGGTTCTGGGGGTGGTTTCGGCCACCCCTAGTCTTTTTTCTTTTTTTTTTAGAAAATACATTTTTTTTAAAAAAATAATAATAAAGTAGGTGCCACGTGTCAACTTGTGATTGGTTCACGTGGAATTCCGTTAAGTATCTAAACCACAGGGACCTCCTGTGATAAAAATGAAACCACATTGAGAAAAAAATAAAATTGAAAAACCTCAAGGGGGTCTGGAGTATTTATCCCTAAACCAAACTACCTTAATTCTCATTTATCTCTCTTTCTTATATGCCATATTGAGCACAAGTTCAAACCACCACAAAAGCAATCATTTTACAAAAGCTTTCGTTTAAAAAATAAAAAATCGGGAAAATTATAGTTTACCCCCAAGTTGACAGTGTTTTTCAATTTTCGAACACCAAAGTTTCAATTTTTGCAATCCACCCCCAAAGTTCCAAATTTTTGTAATTTGATCAATTGTATCCAAAACTTTTCATATTACACCTATTTTTTATTTTTTTATTTTTTATAGAAAAAAAAAATTTTAAAAAAAATTGGAGTGGCTATGGCCATCTGGCCATTTCTGCACCCAAAAAAAAAAAAAAAATTTTGCCATAAAAAAAATAATAAAAAATTAGGGGTTTTATGGGAATTTTGAAATAATATTAGTCTAATTGAAAAAAAATTGAAACTTTGTGAGAGTGGATTGCAAAAATTAAAACTTTGATGTTCGAATTAAAAAACGCTGTCAACTTTGGGGATGTAAACTATAATTTTCCCTAAAAAATCAATAAGACAAAACTTTTTCCCTCCCTTTGTCTTAATCTCTCTTATAGATTTCCATTATTGGAATGAATCTCTGAGACAGGAACCTTGTAGCTTAGCGTAGCCGTCCTTTAGGACTCTCTCGCTCCCTCTCTCTTCCTCGTGTCTTTTTTCAATTGCTACCAAACAGTCAAACTTTACTTTTAAAATTACATAAAAAAATAAAAAATAAAAAATAAAAAAATAAAAAAATAAAATTGGCTTGTATTTCGTTGTTTATTCCTTATAAACATACACAATATCTTGTTCACAGGTAATGTGAGACTATTCTTCAACATCATCCCTCATGTGCATGCCAGTATTTTTTCTGGTCCTTGTCAGGGGATAAGTAGTATGAGTCACATTCAACATGTGGTAGGCTCTGATACTATGAAGAAATTCATGAGCCTAACTCATTTCATAAAACTGGTTCGATAAGAGAGGGTTACACATTCTTTATAAACATGCCCAAGATCTTGTCCATAGGCAATGTGAGATTATTCCTCAATATTTCCCTCGAAGCCACGTTCATTTCTTTTTGCAATATTTCAATTTTCTCCCATTTTCTCTCTTGGTGCATCTCCATCATATCTTCAAATGCTTCATTTAGCTATTAGGAACTATTCTACTTCTCAAGCAAATATTTTAAAATAAAATTTTGGTTATAGGAAATTTTCAAATATAAAAGTTTACCTAATGCCTTTTTATTCTTTTTTCCCTTTCTTCTCTCTTTCTCGCTCTCCATCAACAATAAAATAAAATAAAATAAACATTAAAAAATAATACTTAGTTTGTATTGAAAAGATAATACCTAATCAACAATAAAATAAAATAAAATAAACATTAAAAAATAATACTTGGTTTGTATTGAAAAGATAATACCTAAAATAGCTAGTATGCTGGAGATGCTCTTACACTCATTTCTTGGTCTTGTCTCTTCCTTATATTTTCGTAACATGTATTAGATTTGTATTGTAGAAGAGGCAGATGATCAAAATTCAATAACGATGATGATTTCAAATTTTATGGCAAGTCGTCTATTTGAGAACAAATGCTTATTTTGGAAAGTCTTAACTAAGAAATACTTTTTAAATACAATAAATTACGATTCTTGGAAGGTCCCCAAAATGAGAAAACACTATTTTAAGAAAGTGGCGAATATGCGAAGTATGAAGATGAAAAACCCTCGCCCTAAAACAAAAAGACGAACGAGGTTTTATGCAATATCCCTTAAACATGAATATATTCCAACATTTTCATTTAAAAGTGTGAGATCCTACAAGATCGAGTAATGTTATAAGTCATTCTAGAGTCATTTCAAATGTGATGTGACATTTAAAATCACCAATAGATCAAAAGTCAATAAATCACATTTCAAATTCAACGGTGATTTTAAAAGCTGCATCACATTTGTGATGATTCTAAGAGGACTCTACGAAAACTTATAGCATTACTCTACAAGATCATACAGCATTGGAGCAAGTTATAGCATGAATCCCATGTAACATAGAAACTAAGTACAGGGTGGAGGGATTTGGGTGCCAATGTATTTAGCTTTAACATTTTTGCAAGTGGAAGTGGCATGTTTCTCCCCTGATGACAGGTCCAAGTGAACATCTTCAAGGTAAATATTCTGGCATGGCATCCCTTTGCTGCATTCCAATGCCACTGCTACCTTCGACGATGAGGTCCCTCTAATGTTCTTAAAATATATGTCACTGATCTTCACTCCAGATGGTGCCTGCAATTTGTTACCAATGAGATTTTCATCAGCAGCTAGAAACCAAAACCATTGCTGCAAAATGTCCTCTACTAAAAAAAAAAAAAAAAAATACCATTGAAGTGCAAGAGGAGAATGGACAATATGCTTGATCTATTATAATGGGATTGGTCACATTATTCATGACAATGTTCTCAAATGTCATGTTGGTGGCGGCACTTCTTCCTGGAGAGTTGGCCCATGTCTTGATCCTAATGCCATTTGAGGTGCCTGTCATTGTACAATCTCTGACCACAAGTCCGCTTACATCTCCCTCGTTCCGATATCTTCCCAAACTTCCGACGCTATCGTATGCAAGATATATAATCGATAGATTAAAAGATGAATGTCTGCGAGTAAACATAAGGTTAAAAACATTGGAGATTTGATTTCAGGGTACCTAATGCCGTGACCAGGTCCACAGATAACGCTTGAGATAGTGACTTGAGAATTTCCTTGCCCGATTGAGATGCAGTCATCACCTGTACCTATGTGTGCTCCAGAAAAATAGACACTAGAGCTTCGCTCAATGTGGATGCCATCAGTGTTAGGACTGTTTGCTGGGGCTGAAATGTTGATGTTATTGCCTTTGAAGTTCTTGCACCCCACAAGAGCCATGTGAAAGAACTTGCTATTCAGCGAAGTTATGCCTCTGACAACTGTCTTATTCATGGCCATGAATTTCAAATTCTGTAAGCAGAAAATGTTTTGCTAATTAACTTTCTTGTTTCACTGTCTCAGCTACCTATACACTGAAGTGCCAGGACAATCATTACATCATGCTTTTCTCAAGTCTTCCAGGCTAATCTGGCCCAAAGCACAGATTTAACAGAAAAATCAGTCAAATATTCCAGAAATAAAGCTAGGGCTGCATCATAGAAGTATTTTAGGCTCCACTGTCAAATTTTTTTTTCCATTTTTTGAATGTTCCTACTGTAAATCCTGGCCTTAGGTCATGCATGGTCGATCTGTTGCTCTAACCTTCCTCCCACTTGCCAAATGTACTTTATCTCTCAAAAAACCAGCATGCTCCCTCCCCACTTTTTTTAGGTGAAGCCTACAGAGAAGGATTTTGTTGAAAGCTATATAACTGTATCTAAGAGTAATACTATTTAATAGATTGTTATACGACTGCCATACGATGTGACAGTGAAAATCAGTTCTTGAATTAGTACTTATAAAAAAAAAAAAAAAAAAAAAGGAATGTCTAATTTTTATTACCACGTCATCTCAATTGTATGACAGTTATATAACGGTCTACTAAATAGCATTACTCTTATATGCAATATGTTAACTATAGGAATGAAATGACAAAGGGTATAAGCTTTGAAACCTACAGTTGGAAGAAGTATGCATTTGGAATGAGTGGGGCAGTTATTGGAAGGCCAGGCTTTGGCACCTTGGCCATCAAAGGTCCCACCTCCGGTCAAGGTTAGCCCATCCACCCATCTAAATTCAATCCAACCAGCACTGAATCCATACTTTGACAAGTCTGTTGTAGCCTTCAAATAACCCTGTGAATTCCTCAAATTTAATCATAGATAGATGACTTGATCAAACTTGATGGTAAGGTATACAAATGGTAATAGAACAAAAATTGAAAAGATTAAGTCAGAATCCTGCCTTCAGATAAAAAGTCAGAGATGATACATTATTGCATGGGCCTGCAAACTTGATGGGGCCAATCAAGTATGTCCCTTTTGGTATCAGAAGATGTACTGAACCTGAGGACTTACATGCCTCCTTCCATGCTGCTCTGAAGGCCTGGAATGACAAATATCAGTTGTTAATTCCAACAAGGTAAATATGTACATTATACACATATGCTTAACCTATCCATCTATTTCATGCCATCAATCTATAAACGAGCTACAGTCATTCTAGGTAACCATTAGTCAAAGATGAGGTGATTTCCGAAAATATATACAAACGAGAAAGTAGAAACTCTAAAAAAGGGAGGAACCCCTTATAAGTTCTTAATATCAGAGGGAAGAGTGAAAGCCAAGTCAGAAAGAAGTTTTTTCATAGAGTTTCAGATGTAATGAGCCAGCAACTCCGGCTGCTTTTACGACCATGCACAGCACAGAGGTCGCATAAATACGCGCAACATACAACTGAGTTTTCTAGAAAAACTCTGCAGTAATTGAACGGAATAGATGATCTCCAAATTTCTTATTGGACCATGGTAGGAGAAAGGGGAAGGAAAACTGAAAAATGAACAAATAGTAGGAAAAAAAAAGTTTCAAACGAAAACCAAGATATGATATCTTGGTGAAACTCTTAAGAAGCGATTTGGGATCAGAAAATGATGGCCTCATGCTATTGTGGACGAAGGCGTGGAATGTATGACTTCTTTTGTCTGTATCAGCCAATTTAGAACATTTTGAAAGTTGCAGCCATTAATTAAAGGAGGGAATTTGATTCAAAGTACAAACAAAATCTGTATTATATAAAATTCGCAGAAGCTGAAGCTTGTCTTTCATTCATAAGGAGCACAAAATTACTGAATTCTTCCTAGTGTAACTTTAATAAAAATTAGAAAGGGTAATTTTAGGAGACTTAAACTCGGCAAGCCAAAATGAATCCGAAGAAGAAAAGGATAGCAAAGTCACAACGATTGTAGCTTCATTTGCTTCCACTCCTGAGGACAGTAGTTGTGCTTTTGAACTCCATTAACTTTCCTAAGTTGTTCTAGCACAAAGGTAAAAAGATTAAAGACTTAAAGATGGAGAGGATGGAGTTTGGTATTATTCTACCTCTGATCATAAAGCAAAAAACGAAAAGGAAAACAACGTTGTTCACAAAGAATAAACTAATTAACTTGTTTCAAAGAGAGAGAGGAAAACAAACCCTAGTATCGTCAGTCTGGCCATCTGCTCGAGCCCCAAAGCTCATGACATCAAATAAACCAGATCTCCTTCCTTTGTGATGTAAAAGGCTGCTTTTCTGCGATTCAATGCCTTGCAAACCTGAAATTGCTGCTACTTTTGTCCCTCTCCCGCTGCCAAAAACACCATTGAAACAAAAGATGGAAACAACCAAAAGCAATCTGCTACCAAAGTCATGAGGGCTCATGTTACTGTTTTACAAATATTTTTCCAGATTGTTAGTTCTGACAGTGGTTATGTTTGCTCTAGATTCATCGAGGGTCTGTGACTTTCAGCAATAACAGTGCATTGGGTAGGGTTATTTTGAACATTTTTTTGAGTATGTCGAAAAGGGCGGGCTTTTAGAGTCAACAGTAACTGTCGTTAACTCCCTTCTCCACCCATTTTCTATAGTAGAAAACGTCGTGGGCATTCTTTTAATATTGGGTGGCATCTCCTTATTGGGTTTCTCGCACTCCTTCACCTTCAGATGTCACTCCAGAATATCTCGATACCTCTCCCTCTTTTTCCCGAGAAAATGGAAAGGAACAGGGAGAATTTGCCACTCGAGGTTTTTCACCATTGCCCATTGGCCACCTTTTCTGTTGCACGTTTTTCATGTGTCCACAAATCTCAAAGATGTTCAGGTGCGCCATGGATCAGGCATACATGATCCCCATGCACAGCGGATCGTGGGGCAGTTCTACAGGAAGTGGGTTGTGTCGAGCCCTCAAAACATGGCAACTTTCTGGTTCCAGAACAATCTCCGGGCTCCCATTTTTGGAGTCTCAACACTTCGTCTCCCTCCCAATAGAGCAACCTAATACACAGGCTATTTCCTTCGCATCTATCAAAAAAGAAATAATTTGTATGCATC
>NC_081541.1:29254995-29255181 GCF_901000735.1 Corylus avellana | reverse complement strand
CAAGACTTCCAATTCTATAGCGGGGTAAGCTGAATGACGCTTATTTCACACCAATTAATATAACATGTTTTAAATGATTTTTCATATCAGTCACTTAGCCACTTAAAACGTCAACCAAGGTAAAATGAATGTGAAGAATAGTAACACGGAAAGCATCCACACATTTCAATGCTTTCAGATTGTTTA
>NC_081541.1:29223393-29254652 GCF_901000735.1 Corylus avellana | reverse complement strand
GTCATGTTCCTCCTTCAATAATATGGCAGAAAATTTCTACAGAAAAATTACAAAACCAAATCTGAAACAATCCCCAACCAATTCGTGAAGACACTTGATAAATATTTTGTGGCAAGCACCAACACTAATGGCAAAACATTTGAAAGAAAGAAGAGCATGCATGCACATAAATCATGTCGAGGAAAATAATGTGTGCTACTTGTAAGGAGTTCCCCTAGTTATTTATAAAAATGACAAACTTTAAAAGTTCAAACAAATAATTCTTCCAGGCAGTGACACCGGATGCTAGCGTATTGCATGGATACAATCAGAAATAGCAGTACAAGAATGACATTATAATTTATAAACTTTGAACTTCATTGTATTTAAAGACACAATCATAAAGCCGTCCTCCAAGAAACTGGGCGACCTCTGAATGTTTCACCTGTATATGAAGATGAGAGGAAGAAACACAAAAATGAAATTAATTAATGTATCCACCAAGGGAAACAAATAACCAGATATACTGAAAAAAGCAGCAATAACATAGGTGAAGCCATTGCCATTACCATCCCAATCTTGAGGGAATCACACTTAAATTGAGCATAAAGGTTTGTCTCTATTCCACGACCCTGCCAGAAGCACTCTCAGTTATATTTCGAGAACTAAAGCAATCTCAGTTAGATTTCAAGAACAAAAACAAATTATTCACTGATAAGGCTTATCCACAAATGTGTGTGCGTGTGAGCGTGTGTGTGTAGCAGTACATTCAATCATGGATTGTTCCCCCAAGCTCTAAATGATTGACCAATATGTTTTCTGAAGGAGAGGTAGGTAAAATGTATGCTGTGACAAACTACTCTCACAGCAAATTTTCAGACACTGAAACTAGTATCAGCCATAAAGACAAATAACAGTACTTTGTTTGCTAAAACCTAACCTCATGCAGCCAAACAAAAGAAGAGAAAAAAGAAATAGGTTTGTAATTGATAGGAAATTATACTTTCCATGTATTTGTCTCATCCTTTCTTTTTCATTCTATTTCATTTTTATTTATTTCCCCTTAAACAATTTTTTCTTCTTCAAAAGATAATAATTAAATAGGACAAGAAACTAAGTTCGAATGGAGCTACCATAATCTACATGGGTACCATACCTTCATATATTAAATTTGTTAAATTATTCAGGAAGGTCTCTACTGCCGTTTTCTTTTTCTTTTCTTTTCTTTTTTTTTTTTTTTTTTTTTGGGGGGGGGCCGCCGTCAGATGAAGTTGGAAAACTCTAACGTTAAGTTTTCTCTCAAGAAGCACTTAAATAATATGAAAGTGAACACTGGTAGTTTGTGTTTTTCCTCGTTCTTGATCACAACAACTTGAATCCCAAACCTACCACACCATTTCTATCTCTCATATGCTTCCATAAATTTGAACAATATTCAATGCAGAAAACCAAAAAATGCAAATGAAATCTGCAGTAAGATGTAGTTAGTGATACATGAGTAGCCATTTGGATGGTCCAGTTTGGTTATAAATTGTCAAAGGTCATTTGAATAAGAGAAACAGGAACTGAACAAAGAAGCGTCAACCACAAAAAAGGGTTTATAACTCTACTAGCTTCCCGAATTGGTAAGAACCTACCATCCCTTCCAAGATAACCAGGTCTGCATCACTTGCTAGATAGGCGAGCTCTTGTGAAACTCTTGTAAGATCAATAACCTGGAAGGAATTAAAAGGCAAAAGAACTTCATACATCTATAGTGGTGTTCTGTTTATCTAAGAGAAAAAAATAGTGATATCAATCATCCAATAAGTTAAAGAACATTTAATGCAAAACAAAATTGCACTTTCTTACCGGCAAATCATTGCCAGAATTGGCAATTAAAAGATTTGACGTATCAACACCCATAAGCTGCCCGTGTTCATCCTTCAGCTGGCAAATTGCCACTTACAAAGTCAGGGTCAACCAAGATTCTACAATTTGATACAGATCAGAGAGTTTCTTTCTATCACCTTTGATATAATGTCAACCAGTTCAGGGTAAGTTACATCATTTATAGAAGGCAAGTCATTGGCTGCCAAAACAACCTGCAGAGAGAAAGTCATCATGCCAAACAATGCCGAAATTACAACCATAAGAAGAGTGGGTGATAACTGAATATTCAAAATGGTCAAAATCTATATCACCCAGAAAAACCTTCAGATACAGAATCCCAAACGCAAAAATTGGAATTAAACAACAAGAGATAATGAGAAAAAAGGAGTGGGAGGTAATTTTGCTTTTGAAGGACCACCAGATGATAACCTCCATTAGTCATGGCAAGTATCTACTACAGGGTTCATATCAAGGAGGGACACAAATACCAGGAAATACTGTTATGGACTGTACTTACTGACTTCTTTCTTAACAACTTGACAGGTACAAAATGGAGCTTCAAAATTTTAGATACAACATACATAAAATTTTCTTTAATAAAAAAATTCCACTATGGGAAACTCTAGGCTTGTAGATTCAGATGCATAGTTTAGAAGAATTGAAAACTGAAAACAAACCTTCGTGCCACGTCGTAGTAATTCTCTTGCAAATGGCAAAATACCCAAAATGATATCTGCACCAGAATTATCAACAAAAATGATAGCCTGTCAAGACAACCAAAGGAGCTAGTTAGTGAATAAGAATCACACGTAAATAACGTAATAGTATCAACATAGAGATATATGTCAAAGATGTTGGGTAAATTAAATTGCACATAAAACTTGCCTTCTTCCAAGATTTCTTGCTCCATTTCAGTTTGAAATTGTCCAAGTCATCAATAACCCAAGGTCGAGGGACAAGATTTTGACAACTAGCTAAAAAGGACATTCCATCCTTTGAGAAAACCTCTGCAAGCTTCAGGAATTGAGAAAGAAAAATAAATGTTTAGTACTATTGAAAACCATTTAAACATCGACATGTTACATCATTTTTTAAGTAGTCTCCATGTTGCAAAAGCCATGAGAAAGGATCTATATCTTGATACCAACACAACATATTCTTTTATAACTAGAACATGATGCAGTTTCAAATTCCTAAATTGTTCCATACTATGTTCAAGTTTCCTTTCTTTTTTTTTTTTTTTTTTTTTTTTTTTGATGAATGAGTAACTGTGATTAACAAACAACTAAACACTTTACAAAGAAAAGCTAAAGCAAGGAGCTAAAGCTGAAAACATCTAAACAAGCAAATTAAATCTCCACAAAAATTAAACCAATATCCCATCTATGTTCAAGTTTCAGAAATGCAAAAGCTGCATTTGTGAGAATTCGCCATTGATTGACCACACGCAAGTAACTTCATAAGAACATCGCATGGTGAAAAACAAAATGATGTCTAATAGGGCAGAGTGGTTGATTCTACTTAAAGATGTTGATCTAATGAGAACATTATGATAGACTATGGTTAAAAGCAGTGTGTGCCTATGTGGCCCTAAAGAGATATTTGCAGCAAATCAAATTTTCATGTCACAACAAAAGAAGACCAACCTGTGCAGAACCAAGATCGAATATGTTTCCCGCCAATACTCCTCTCACCAGATTCTCTATACGCTTGCCTCCATCTTCAATGGCATCATTAAGACGAACGACACCCGCAAATAGGGATATAGCCTTTGCATTCTCTTCATCCTATCAAATTTTCCACGAAAACAAACAACTTTATGAGTCACCAAAACCTTATCTACATGTGTGATATACCCAAAACAAACGTGGGACTTAACTTTCACAATCAGGGTATCACGTTAACACTTACCTTCACTTTCTTGAATATATCCTTGAATCCTAATTCTCTAAGGATTTGCTCACGAAGTCTGCACATAAGCTAACGTGTCCCCACAGAAAAAGAGCAAAAAATTTCAGTCATTCCATAGGACAATGAGAATCAAAAGTGACAAAAACTCGTAGATTGTATTCTTAAAGATTGGCTTACAGTGCAATCAGGTGGCCCTCCATGAGCCTCAGGATCTTTCTTGAAGTCCTCAAGCATTTCAGAATACCTTCCATCACAAACGCAAAATCAGAAAATGAAATCAAAATCCTCATGACGTCAAGATAAAGTGATTTCATCACAAAGAAGCGAGAGCTTAGAGAAAACCACACCTCCGAGCGAACATTTCAGCTTTAGTATTAGCATCACGAACTGTAGGATCACTCTCTGCTCGTTTCCTGCAACAGATTAACGTATTAAACAGATACAATTGGTTTTGATTTCGCCCAAAAATTCGTTTCGGAGATGAGAAATCGACAAGCATACTTGAAAGAGGGAATGGAATTGAGGAAGAGGTCGATCCAAGCAAGCTCCGTCGGGGTGGGCTTGCGGGGGTTATCGGAGGGGAACCGGTAGGGAATCGTGCACGCTCTGTAATTCGACTCGATCGGCGTCGTTAGGAGCGGAAATGCCACCATTTCCGACGCGCTCTCCATGTTATTTCTCCGTGTCCCCCTTTCTTCTTTCTAGAATTCGGCAAAGATTTAAGAGAATTGTTACATGCACATACTCCGAGGCGGCGAGGACACACTTCCAGGTTTGCACTTTTTGCCCCCAACAGTAAAATTTATTTATTGATTATGCAGTTAATGCTACTCATGCGAGGATTAGTAATTTTTTATAAAACTCGTAAATTTGATACGAACTTAACATAAAAATTAGTATATTAAAGTGGAGAGATCTAATTACTTTAATTAAATTAATTAGATTATGATTGATTTATATAATATTATTTTTATGTTTCGACATGATTTGAATTCGATACCCGATATTTAGGCTGACAATTGTTGACACAAGACGCGAACCTAATACAAAATTTAGCGAGTTAGAGTTGAAGGGTTTAACTCGTTTAATTAAATTGATTGAGTTATGATTAATCTATATAGTTTTGTATTTTATACCTAAACATGTTAAAATGACTTGACATCCATACTCATACTATTGTTTTACAATTATTTTATAACTTTTAATAGCGGTGACATTCACTTTTTTTTTTTTTTTTTTTTTGTAATCACATACTCACACATGTTAAAAGTGTCAAAATTGGAGAGTGGTTTTTTTTTTTTTTCCTTTTCTTTTTAAGGTTTTTCCTTATTTTTTTACTAGTGTATTATATAGTATCAATATATAGTTCGTGTACATTAACACATGACAATTGACATTTTAGTGACTGCATGATAAGTGCTACATGAATTACCACTTTAATTAAAGTTGTAACATCCTTAACTAACAACACTCTAAATTGATATCAAACAATGTCATATGTAGTTAAATAAATGAAAAAATAAATAAATATTTACATATTATATATAATATAAAAATTTAATAGTTTTAGGAGCTATTCCCATGCCGTAGCTACATAAATAAAATACATATATATATATATATATATATATATATATATATATATATAAGAATACCGATTTCTGTCCTTCATGTTGTATATGACCTGGGCCTCCACGATGAATGTTATGGGCTTATGGGCCATCTTGCAAATTTTAAAGAAAATTTGCAAGAGAAGGGGGGGGGGCGCCATCGCCCCTTTCCCAAATCTCTCTCTCTTTGATGTACGGTTTGATATTAAGCCAACATAAACTCTCTTAATTTTTCTCTCTTGTGCGGACATATAAAAAAAATAAAATTCTCTTAATCAAGAAATTTTTATTTTTTATGCTTGAATTGAATATGTACTTGCAAGAATTTCAAATTGTAATTGGGTATTAATTATATTTACAGGTTGATATATATATACACACATGATGTATATATGTATTTTTTTTTTTCTTTTTATTTGTACGATGTATGTATGCTTTTTCTTTGATAAAATTTGCAAGTTCAGAACTAAGATAGTAAATTGTGTAGATTTTTCGTGGGAAAAAGATAAAATGTTGGGATAAATACATTTTAGATCATCCCTATAAACCTGGTATAAGGTTTTGGCAAATAGCTCGATTAATCACTTTCTATGGTAAGCCAAAAAAAAATAAAATAAAAAGATTGGTCCATATTGTCAAAAAAATAAAACTAAAGGAATTCGTTAACATGACATGTCAACACCAATAAAATAGTGACATGTGTCCAATTTGCTTAGTCACCGCAAAAGTAATATGTTAGACTCGACAGATCACCAATATATATAAAAAAATAAAAAATAAAAACCTTTGATTTCACGTTAGCTTCCTCTCTCCACGTCAGCAAGGTAAATTAAAACAATAAATAGTAAGGTAAAAAATGGTGATTTTTTTGGCTTACCTTAAAAAGAGTTATTAATCACATTTTAAAAGTTAAAACTTAATAGACTTATTTTATCAAAACCTTTAACTATAAGGATATAAAATGCATTTATCTCTAAAACTTTTGTATTTAGCTATCAATATATAAATATGAAACTATGGTATTGTGCTGCTTTGATAAGAATATATAGGCTATAGCACAACCCTCTCTAAAAATACTTACATAGAGAAAAACGCTGCGACACACGAAGCTTGTATTTCGACCCGAAGCCTCGCGATATTGAGAACTTCTGCCAAAATATTTCTGATTTTGGCCTTTTGGAACATATGTAAATGATGGAATTGCTTTCTTTGCAAATGTGTCCGATGGATGGAGACTGTTCTTAGCATTTGTAATACCAGGCAAACGAATAGCCATTTTTCCCCAGAAAGATGGAGAGAAGTTGACAAATGAAAAGGGTGAAGAAAGTACAGGGTTTGATAGTTGAGGGTGTGAGAGAACCTGCCTTTGCTTTTCACTCATATGTGTGTATATATATATATATATATTAGTGATTGAAAGTGAAATGAGGAGTGAGTGGTGAGGTGTGACAGGTGCCCTCCAGTTCATCGTCAAGAACATGGTAGATGATTGAGAATTTATTTATTTATTTATTTATTTTATTTTTTTGGAGGTATACAAATATAGGGAAGGGTTATACAGAAATTCTTCCCACATTATTGGTATCAAAGCTCAAATGATTGAGAGTTTATTAATCACCTAATGAACTCAATTATTAGGATTAAATATATTTAGGATAAAGTTTTTCTTCAAATTAGATTCATTCAACTCAATCTATAAAAATGACATGTGTCATTTTTTTTTTTTTTAATATGAATTATATTTGATAAATCAATCAAAGAGGCAAAGCAGATTGCTCCCTCAAAAGAACATCACAAATACATTCCGAATTTTTCTCCATCCAAACTTTATCTATGACACCCTCTTTAGCCATAGTGGCCTTTGTGGGCTACTGTATTAGCGTCTCTACTAGCATGAATACATTTCCATCTACACACAGATTGAAGAACTCCCTTGCTGTCAGCCACAATGTGTCCGAATCTAGTACCACTAGGTTCTGTTGTAGATATCTCCTTCACTACTAGCATCGCGTCTCCCTCCATGATAAGATCTTGGATACCCAATTCTTGGCAAAAAACTGCAGCATGAAGAGCTCTTCATTTAAACATGTGAGATGCACATGTTTTTTAATAGTAGAGATAAAGTTAGAATAAATAATATTAAAAACTCATGTACATCTTGCATGTTATTAAAAAAATGGACACATGTCATTTTTACAAACATGCCAAGTTTAAGAAAGTTCCTCCAACCTAGTTTAGAGAAAAATTATGTCCATATATTTAAGCTCTTAAATTATTAGTCGTTTTTAAAAAAGTATAAATGTGACATTTGAATACATCAAACTATCGTTTTATTGCAATTAAGTCACTTTAATTTCTATAATTTCTATCATTCTTTCAAAAATACTCCTATTTTTTAAAAAAATAATAATAATAATTAAATACTAAAATACATATAGTAAGGTTCGATTGTCTATAATTTACATAAAAAATTTTTATTTTTTATTTTAAGAAAATAAGGATATTTTTTTAAAGAATGATAGAAAAGTGGCTTCACTGTAATAAAATTGTAGTTTGATTTTAATTTTTATTTTTGACATGTCCACATAAGGGAAGGAGGAGGGAGGATTCGAACTAGTGACTTCTGTTTTATTAAGCGTGATCTACAACCGATTGAGCTATCCCTTAGGGACTAGTTTGATGTATTTAAGTGTCACACATGTTAAGATTTTTAAAAATAACTGATAATTTAGGAGGGCAGCTTAAGTATATTTAATCCTAATTATTATTAATGAAACCCATTAGCCTAATTAATTAACCTGCCCAGGCGGCTGAATCAAAACTTCCAGACTGTTCCAGATCGACTTCTTTAGAAAAGGGTTATTATTACTAGAGAAATCGGTAAAAGATCCTTTTCCATACTTTGTCAAGGCTTTTCAGTTGTTAATTGGCTTTGATAGTCTGGCCAAGATTCGAATCAGGGAATAACATGTGGTTGATACCAATACCAAGATCAGGGTCCTCTTGATTTTGTTTTGTTTCTCGAGTCTTTATTTTGTTTTGTTTCTCGAGTCTTCCTCGTATTAGGTAGATATTATTATTTTATTTTTATTTTTTTTAAAAAAAGTGGTATTTATTTCTCTCACTTGATTTTTAAAAAATAATATACACTTAGGATTAGGATGATAAAATACGAATAATGCTAAAAGAAATATTCATATCCTCTATGTGTCATCTAAAAATTGATGTCTCTTAAAATTACCATTAAATTTATTGTGATATATTACTATTGAATTTTGCTCTAGTTGTACTTTTAAGAACTACGTACAACAAATGCCCTATATGCTATTCACTTCCCTATGTTTAGAAAAAATTTAAAAAAAACCACTCACATCAGATTCCTTACATTTAACCAACCCTCAAGGATTGCTACAATCTTTTCCAATGTATAGGGAACCAAAAGTGGTTCCCTATACATTATTTTATTATAAACATTTCTCTTTTATCTCTCATCTTTCATCTTTTTGTCTTTAATTGGGGATTGTGTTAAAATTTGGTGAAAAAAGTGAGGGTATGTAGGGAACTTATATTTTGTAAAGAAATAACATTTTAATGCTATAAAGAAATGTAAGGGAAGCTATTGTAAAATATCTTTTCATAGGGCAGCAAAAATCAGTTTTTTGCCCTAAACTTAAGGAAAATCAAAGGGAAGCTGCTAGTGCTCTTACAATGAATAGCAATGTTCAAATATAAAATGTTTCTCACAATCCCTCTCTCTCTTCCAAATGAAAATATAACTAAAAAAATTGAGAAATAATATTTAAAATCAAGTAGAGAATATGTTAGGAAGTCAAAAAAAAAAAACAATAGCTAAAATAGGGAGTTCACTTTCTAATGTATTATGTGATGTAAAAGTTTTAAATAACTGATAAAATATTTACGATATAACAACATATACATCATTATATCTATAAAATTCATATAAAATATATTAGAAATCCAAATTAAATAAAGAAACAAATAAATACAATCAAATCATATATATGTATGTATATGGTTAATCACTTTTTTACTACTAGTGGTATGCCCATTATCAAATTGGCTATCTCAATTTTAAAGATATTGTGGGAGGTACTTATATAAACCCAATAAATGAAGATGGTCATTCTGTCCATAAATTTAATAGTGATCTACATCAACGTCCTTCAAAACGTAACACTATCCCAAACATCACATCACAGAGCGTATTCAACGTCACTGACATGTAATTAACATATGTGAAATTTTACAAGAATTTAAGTGACAAGAGTTACAAAAAGTAACAAGATGGTTGTTAATGTATAAGTAAAAGAGACGTGTAACATTTATATTATTTCTTTATAAATAGTTTGTATACAATAAATAATCAAAGAAAGGTGTAGCAAAAAAAGACTTTAACTTATAGCTCTAGGTAATAAACCAAACTACCTTAATTCTCATTTATCTTTCTCTTTCTTATATGCCATATTGAGCACAAGTTCAAACCACCACAAAAGCAATCATTTTACAAAAGCTTTAGTTTAAAAAATAAAAAATCGGAAAAATTATAGTTTACCCCCCTAAATTGACAGTGTTTTTCAATTTTCGAACACTAAAGTTTTAATTTTTGCAATCCACCCTCCCAAAGTTCCAAATTTTTGTAATTTGATCAATTGTATCTAAAACTTCCCATATTACCCCTATTTTATATATATATAAATTGGGTTGGCTATGGCCATCTGGCCATTTTTGCACCAAAAATTTTTTTTTTTGACATAAAAAAAAAAAAAAAAAGGGGCAATATGGTAATTTTGAGATAATATTGGTCGAATTTAAAAAAAATTGAAACTTTGTGGGAGTGAATTGCAAAAATTGAAACTTTGATGTTCGAATTAAAAAATGTTGTCAACTTTAGGGCGGTAAACTATAATTTTTCCCAAAAAAAAAAAAAAATCAATAAGACAAAACTCTTTCCCTCCCTTTGTCTTTTTCTCTCTTATAGATTTCCATTATTGGAATGAATCTCTGAGACAGGAACCCTGTAGCTTAGCGTACGTAGCCGTGTTTTAGTACTCTCTGTCTCCCTCTCTCTTCCTCGTGTCTTTTTTCAATTGCTACCAAACAGTCAAACTTTACTTTTAAAATTACATTAAAAAAAAAAAAAATATTGGCTTGTATTTCGTTGTCTATTTCTTATAAACATACACAATATCTTGTTCACAGGCAATGTGAGACTATTCTTCAATATCATCCCTCACGTACAGGCCAATATTTTTTCTGGTCCTTGTCAGGGAATAAGTAGTATGAGTCACATTCAACATGTGGTAAGCTCTGATACTATGAAGAAATTTGTGGGCCTAACTCATTTCATAAAACTAGTTCGATAAGAGAGGGTTACACATTCCTTATAAACATGCCCAAGATCTTGTCCACAGGCAATGTGAGATTATTCCTCAATATTTCCCTCGAAGCCACCTTCATTTCTTTTTGCAATATTTCAATTTTCTCCCATTTTCTCTCTTGGTGCATCTCCATCATATCTTCAAATGCTTCATTTAGCTATTAGGAACTATTCTACTTCTCAAGCAAATATTTTAAAATAAAATTTTGGTTATAGGAAATTTTCAAATATAAAAGTTTACCTAATGCCTTTTTTATTCTTTTTTCCCTTTCTTCTCTCTTTCTCCCTCTCCATCAACTTAGTTTGTATTGAAAAGATAATACCTAAAATAGCTAGTATGCTGTAGATGCTCTTACACTCATTTCTTGGTCTTGTCTCTTCCTTATATTTTCGTAACATGTATTAGATTTGTATTGTAGAAGAGGCAAATGATCAAAATTCAATAACGATGATGATTTCAAATTTTATGGCAAGTCGTCTATTTGAGAACAAATGCTTATTTTGGAAAGTCTTAACTATGAAATACTTTTTAAATACAATAAATTACTATTCTTGGAAAGTCCCCAAAATGAGAAAACACTATTTTAAGGTGGCGAATATGCGAATTATGAAAATGAAAAACCCTCGCCCTAAAACAAAAAGACAAACGAGGTTTTATGCAATATCCATGAAACATGAATATATTCCAACATTTTCATTTAAAAGTGTAAGATCCTACAAGATCGAGTAATGTTATAAGTCTTTCTAGAATCATTCCAAATGTGATGTGACATTTAAAATCACCAATAGATCAAAAGTCAATAAATCACATTTCAAATTCAACAGTGATTTTAAAAGTTACATCACATTTGTGATGATTCTAAGAAGACTCTACGAAAACTTATAGCATTACTCTACAAGATCATACAGCATTGGAGCAAGTTATAGCATGAATCCCATGTAACATAGAAACTAAGTACAGGGCGGAGGGATTTGGGTGCCAATGTATTTAGCTTTAACATTTTTGCAAGTGGAAGTGGCATGTTTCTCCCCTGATGACAGGTCCAAGTGAACATCTTCAAGGTAAATATTCTGGCATGGCATCCCTTTGCTGCATTCCAATGCCACTGCTACCTTCGACGATGAGGTCCCTCTAATGTTCTTAAAATATATGTCACTGATCTTCACTCCAGATGGTGCCTGCAATTTGTTACCAATGAGATTTTCATCAGCAGCTAGAAACCAAAACCATTGCTGCAAAATTTCCTCTACTAAAAAAAAAAAAAAAATACCATTGAAGTGCAAGAGGAGAATGGACAATATGCTTGATCTATTATAATGGGATTGGTCACATTATTCATGACAATGTTCTCAAATGTCATGTTGGTGGCGGCACTTCTTCCTGGAGAGTTGGCCCATGTCTTGATCCTAATGCCATTTGAGGTGCCTGTCATTGTACAATCTCTGACCACAAGTCCGCTTACATCTCCCTCGTTCCGATATCTTCCCAAACTTCCGACGCTATCGTATGCAAGATATATAATCGATAGATTAAAAGATGAATGTCTGTGAGTAAACATAAGGTTAAAAACATTGGAGATTTGATTTCAGGGTACCTAATGCCGTGACCGGGTCCACAGATAACGCTTGAGATAGTGACTTGAGAATTTCCTTGCCCGATTGAGATGCAGTCATCACCTGTACCTATGTGTGCTCCAGAAAAATAGACACTAGAGCTTCGCTCAATGTGGATGCCATCAGTGTTAGGACTGTTTGCTGGGGCTGAAATGTTGATGTTATTGCCTTTGAAGTTCTTGCACCCCACAAGAGCCATGTGAAAGAACTTGCTATTCAGCGAAGTTATGCCTCTGACAACTGTCTTATTCATGGCCATGAATTTCAAATTCTGTAAGCAGAAAATGTTTTGCTAATTAACTTTCTTGTTTCACTGTCTCAGCTACCTATACACTGAAGTGCCAGGACAATCATTACATCATGCTTTTCTCAAGTCTTCCAGGCTAATCTGGCCCAAAGCACAGATTTAACAGAAAAATCAGTCAAATATTCCAGAAATAAAGCTAGGGCTGCATCATAGAAGTATTTTAGGCTCCACTGTCAAATTTTTTTTTCCATTTTTTGAATGTTCCTACTGTAAATCCTGGCCTTAGGTCATGCATGGTCGATCTGTTGCTCTAACCTTCCTCCCACTTGCCAAATGTACTTTATCTCTCAAAAAACCAGCATGCTCCCTCCCCACTTTTTTTAGGTGAAGCCTACAGAGAAGGATTTTGTTGAAAGCTATATAACTGTATCTAAGAGTAATACTATTTAATAGATTGTTATACAACTGCTATACGATGTGACAGTGAAAATCAGTTCTTGAATTAGTACTTATAAAAAAAAAAAAAAAAAAAAAGGAATGTCTAATTTTTACTACCACGTCATCTCAATTGTATGACAGTTATATAACGGTCTACTAAATAGCATTACTCTTATATGCAATATGTTAACTATAGGAATGAAATGACAAAGGGTATAAGCTTTGAAACCTACAGTTGGAAGAAGTATGCATTTGGAATGAGTGGGGCAGTTATTGGAAGGCCAGGCTTTGGCACCTTGGCCATCAAAGGTCCCACCTCCGGTCAAGGTTAGCCCATCCACCCATCTAAATTCAATCCAACCAGCACTGAATCCATACTTTGACAAGTCTGTTGTAGCCTTCAAATAACCCTGTGAATTCCTCAAATTTAATCATAGATAGATGACTTGATCAAACTTGATGGTAAGGTATACAAATGGTAATAGAACAAAAATTGAAAAGATTAAGTCAGAATCCTGCCTTCAGATAAAAAGTCAGAGATGATACATTATTGCATGGGCCTGCAAACTTGATGGGGCCAATCAAGTATGTCCCTTTTGGTATCAGAAGATGTACTGAACCTGAGGACTTACATGCCTCCTTCCATGCTGCTCTGAAGGCCTGGAATGACAAATATCAGTTGTTAATTCCAACAAGGTAAATATGTACATTATACACATATGCTTAACCTATCCATCTATTTCATGCCATCAATCTATAAACGAGCTACAGTCATTCTAGGTAACCATTAGTCAAAGATGAGGTGATTTCCGAAAATATATACAAACGAGAAAGTAGAAACTCTAAAAAAGGGAGGAACCCCTTATAAGTTCTTAATATCAGAGGGAAGAGTGAAAGCCAAGTCAGAAAGAAGTTTTTTCATAGAGTTTCAGATGTAATGAGCCAGCAACTCCGGCTGCTTTTACGACCATGCACAGCACAGAGGTCGCATAAATACGCGCAACATACAACTGAGTTTTCTAGAAAAACTCTGCAGTAATTGAACGGAATAGATGATCTCCAAATTTCTTATTGGACCATGGTAGGAGAAAGGGGAAGGAAAACTGAAAAATGAACAAATAGTAGGAAAAAAAAGTTTCAAACGAAAACCAAGATATGATATCTTGGTGAAACTCTTAAGAAGCGATTTGGGATCAGAAAATGATGGCCTCATGCTATTGTGGACGAAGGCGTGGAATGTATGACTTCTTTTGTCTGTATCAGCCAATTTAGAACATTTTGAAAGTTGCAGCCATTAATTAAAGGAGGGAATTTGATTCAAAGTACAAACAAAATCTGTATTATATAAAATTCGCAGAAGCTGAAGCTTGTCTTTCATTCATAAGGAGCACAAAATTACTGAATTCTTCCTAGTGTAACTTTAATAAAAATTAGAAAGGGTAATTTTAGGAGACTTAAACTCGGCAAGCCAAAATGAATCCGAAGAAGAAAAGGATAGCAAAGTCACAACGATTGTAGCTTCATTTGCTTCCACTCCTGAGGACAGTAGTTGTGCTTTTGAACTCCATTAACTTTCCTAAGTTGTTCTAGCACAAAGGTAAAAAGATTAAAGACTTAAAGATGGAGAGGATGGAGTTTGGTATTATTCTACCTCTGATCATAAAGCAAAAAACGAAAAGGAAAACAACGTTGTTCACAAAGAATAAACTAATTAACTTGTTTCAAAGAGAGAGAGGAAAACAAACCCTAGTATCGTCAGTCTGGCCATCTGCTCGAGCCCCAAAGCTCATGACATCAAATAAACCAGATCTCCTTCCTTTGTGATGTAAAAGGCTGCTTTTCTGCGATTCAATGCCTTGCAAACCTGAAATTGCTGCTACTTTTGTCCCTCTCCCGCTGCCAAAAACACCATTGAAACAAAAGATGGAAACAACCAAAAGCAATCTGCTACCAAAGTCATGAGGGCTCATGTTACTGTTTTACAAATATTTTTCCAGATTGTTAGTTCTGACAGTGGTTATGTTTGCTCTAGATTCATCGAGGGTCTGTGACTTTCAGCAATAACAGTGCATTGGGTAGGGTTATTTTGAACATTTTTTTGAGTATGTCGAAAAGGGCGGGCTTTTAGAGTCAACAGTAACTGTCGTTAACTCCCTTCTCCACCCATTTTCTATAGTAGAAAACGTCGTGGGCATTCTTTTAATATTGGGTGGCATCTCCTTATTGGGTTTCTCGCACTCCTTCACCTTCAGATGTCACTCCAGAATATCTCGATACCTCTCCCTCTTTTTCCCGAGAAAATGGAAAGGAACAGGGAGAATTTGCCACTCGAGGTTTTTCACCATTGCCCATTGGCCACCTTTTCTGTTGCACGTTTTTCATGTGTCCACAAATCTCAAAGATGTTCAGGTGCGCCATGGATCAGGCATACATGATCCCCATGCACAGCGGATCGTGGGGCAGTTCTACAGGAAGTGGGTTGTGTCGAGCCCTCAAAACATGGCAACTTTCTGGTTCCAGAACAATCTCCGGGCTCCCATTTTTGGAGTCTCAACACTTCGTCTCCCTCCCAATAGAGCAACCTAATACACAGGCTATTTCCTTCGCATCTATCAAAAAAGAAATAATTTGTATGCATCGGAACCTCACTAAGGCAATTCCCTCGGTCCGGAATCTCTTATTTTATAAGGGTAAAATTGTTCCAAAAAAAAAGTAAAATGACAATTTTACTCTTATGAAATAATGGACCGGCATTTAAACTCCTTCGATCCCGCCCCTAAGACGTAAATCCCAAATACACATCCTTACCAACCGAATTCTTAGTGCGGAATCAAATTTAGGATGTCCAAGTTTACGGCTCATCTCAAGCCCGCCGTTTGACCACTAGGTGGCACCAGATGGCTATAAAAAACATTGAGGTGTGAAAGTAACTCTATATTTGTTACCAGAAAAAGGGAGTTCACCCTTCCAAAAAAAGAAAGAAAGAGGGAGTTCATATGGGCGACTACTTGAGATTAAAATATCTCACTTGGATATGGTACTGCCATATCCTAGTTCAAGAGCAACAAATCATACTAATTTCTCAGTCATGCATATCAATTCTATCATCTTATGGCAGTATGGATAATCATATAAAAATCTCAAAACCTATCTTCTACATTGAATTAAATAATAGGCCCGTAGGCATGGTCAATTCACATTACACTGAGATAACTACATGTACATAATTGAAGCATCCTAAAGGAATGAAGTTTCTTGACTAGAAAATTGGCTTCAAAGCAAGTTCAGATTCCAGAAGAAGAAAAGAAGTACCACCCAACCATGGATTTGCATCTTTAAATCGTTTTTTTCTCTTCCACCCCTCCATGTAAAGCCTCATTTCTTTGCCTTTGCAAACCTGAGGCATCGATACTTTTCACCGCTTACAGTGATTTCAAGAGCTCCATCTTGATTGTCTTGATTTGATGCAGTTCCCATTAGGACACTTTTCTCCTTCTCAAGATTTTCTTTCTCCATCTTAAGCCTTGCTTCTTGTCGGGCAATCTCTGCCTGGAAGACAAAATAATGTCTGAGACTCTAGAACATAAAACAGTCAAGCACTGATCTACTTTTCACATATTAAACCATGTTCACATATATGAAGACATGTAAACCAACAACATAAATTTTCCTGCAAAGCTCCAAGCTTATTTCCATTTGTTTAACATGCAACACCTTTTTAACTCTAGAACAAGCATGCCATTCTATAAAAACACAAGTGATTAATAGGCTGGTCGGCAAATGTATTGAAGAAGTTAGTCGTGATTAGATCAGAGTTCAGGCCTTTCCAGGTATGTAGAAAATCAAAAGTATCATTGAATTTCCAAGACAGGTGTAAACCAGCAGCCTGAGGAGGTCTTATGGGAGAAATCTGGACAGCCCGTTAAGAAACATATACAACTTCAAACACAAAATACTCAAACTATTTTCACCTTTACGTTACATCACAACTAAAAAGCAAACCCACACTTTAAAAAGTTTTATGAAACGAGCCCATAATGTTGATAACATTTAACACAAACAAAAAGCTTGTGCAGCTGACAACAAAAAAATGAACTACTACCTTATGGTCACATGGACACCACTCAAGTTTCTCATCATGGTTTTTCAGAACAGCAATACGCTGCGTGCACTGGATACATTGATGAGAAACTTATACTCAAACCATTTATAAAGACAATTAATGTGAAAGCCTCTCATCATGGTTTATATATATATATATATATATATATATATATATATATATAAAAGAACAGCGTCAATCCTAGCATGAAGTGGGACATTACAAGTAAGCTTCTGATAATTCGCTTTTCAAGCTATAACTAAATATCAAAGACATTTTATATGATGGTATTCTTCCTTAGGTGAGAGAAATAATGATTTTTGCGAAAAACCTATTATCGATTCCACCAAAAATAGACCTCAAGGAAGTTGAAAAGTCCACACCCAATATGAATATCAGTCTCTATCTCAACCCAATACAATTGGAAAGGAAATCAAACCATAGCATACAAATTTTAGCGATTTGAATGAACGGGAAAATGATAGAATTACCTCGCGACGAGAGAGCTCGGCCTTCCAAGCGGCTTCGCGCTCGGCAACTTCGCGTTCGCGCTCCTGGATGTAGCTCTGCATCTCCCTCTCCTTCATGATCCTGTCCTGAATATCCGCGTCCAGCGCTTCCTTCAGCTCCTGCACGAACCTATCCACCACCGCCTTTATTCTCAAAGACATATCCCTCTCTCTCTCTTCTTTCCCTCCTAAGCTACGGAATCAGCTTAGCCGGGTAGCTCTGCTCTTCAATTCAATCGGAGAAAAAGCTGTTTTTGGGTATTGTGAGCCATAATAGATGGGTTTTGTTAGACTCTGTAAAATTTGAGAGAGCCGAGAGAGAGAGAGAGAGAGAGAGAGAGAGCAAAATGGTTAAAGGGGTGGCTTCCTTCTCTTCTCCTCAAGCATCAATTTTTACAAAGCGACCGATGAGGAAGGAAGGAATGCGGGCAGACTGAGAGAGTGAATGTGGACCTTTTGTTTCGATCATTGGACTTGGGCCTTTGCACCCCCAACCCCCCCCCCCCCCCCCATCCCACACACATCTCAGCCCACGTCATGTCTCTCTCTCCATTTTCATATAACGACTCTTAATCATAACATACTAATTTCGTGTTGAATTTTTGTCGAATTGGGTCGTATCAAAAATTCAAAGTTTTAAATGTTGCATGTCGGGTTCAGATCATGTCGTGTTGTGTTGAGGCATCAATATATCTTAACTCGACCCGTTTAATTAAACGGGTAAAACCCTTTAACTCTAATTTATTAATTTAGTGTAAAAAATTGATAGCCTTACAACTCTCTCTATCTCTCTCCACAATAAACTTTTCTCTTAAATTAAATAATTAAGATTTTATCATTTAAATATTTATCATATTTATGTCTAATAGTTATCATTTTCGATATTTATTATATTTACTTACATTTTAAAAACTAATGTTACATACTCTGAATTATTTTAATTTGAAACTAAAAATTGAGATTTAATAAATTATACATAATAGATCAAGAATTTGGGTCTCAACTTATATGCGCGAAATTTGAAGTGGATGTGAATGTCATCAATACGGTGCGTTTCACATATACTAGCATTCAGCGAGCCTATCAATTTTTAAAATATTTTATTACTTTAATAATTAATTTCAAATTAAATAATTGAAATTTTATTATACAAGTAAGTACTTATCAATGTTTTATTATATTTATAAAATATTAATAAATATTAATATGACATAATTCTAATAATTATATTTATAGGTAATAGATCAAGAATCCTCTCTTACTTGAGTCCCACCTTCCACAAGCGTAATTTGAAGTGGATGTGGGCGTCAATGCGGTGCGTTTCACATGAAATCTGCGAGTGTATTTTCTTTCGTTTCAATATGCTTGGTAGTTTGAAGTCATGAAAGCAATTTCGAAGCTTAAGAGCATAAAATCGTCGCCTACGCTTTCGCTGTCACGTCCTCACTCTCTCGCACCCATTGGGTCGTGGAATCTGCCAGCCTCCTCGTCGTCTCTGCTCGATGACTTCACTAACTTCTGCTATCGGAGAGACCTCCCGAGAGCCATGAAGGCCATGGACGCTATGCAAAGAAACGGCATCTGGGCCGACTCTATCACCTACTCGGAGCTCATCAAGTGCTGCTTGGCTCGCGGCGCTGTCGAAGAAGGAAAGCTCGTTCATAACCACGTTTTTGCACATGGGAACGAGCCCAAAACCTTTTTGATCAACATTTTCCTCAGTATGTACGTCAAATTTAACCTCTTGGATGAAGCACAGGCACTGTTCGACCAAATGCCTGAAAGGAACGTTGTTTCGTGGACGACCATGATTTCAGCTTACACTAATGCTAAGCTCAATGACAAGGCCCTGGAGTTCTTGATAATGATGCTTAGACAAGGTGTCGTGCCTAATATGTTCACTTTCTCTTCGGTTTTGAGAGCCTGTGATGGGCTATCGAATCTCAGACAGCTTCATTCTAGGATAATTAAAGCTGGGTTGGAATATGATGTCTTTGTTCGGAGCGCTCTTATAGATATTTATTCGAAATTGGGCGAGTTGCAAGCGGCACTAGGTGTTTTCAATGAGGTGGTGAGTGGAGATTCAGTTGTTTGGAATTCTATCATAGGGGGCCTTGCTCAAAACAGTGATGGTGATGAAGCTTTGAATCTATATAAGAGCATGAAAATTTCTGGTTTTCCACCTGATCAATCGACACTAACGAGTGTGTTAAGAGCCTGCACTGGGTTAGCGCTTCTAGAATTGGGCAGGCAGGTCCATGTTCATGTATTGAAGTTTGATCGAGATCTAATCCTTAATAATGCACTTCTGGATATGTATTGCAAGTGCGGCAGTATGGACGACGCAAACTTTGTTTTTACTAGGATGTTGGAGAAGGATGTAATCTCTTGGAGCACCATGATTGCAGGGTTAGCCCAAAACGGTTTCAGCAGAGAAGCTTTAAAATTGTTTCAATCCATGAAAGATTCTGGTGCAAAACCGAACCATATTACGATTCTTGGGGTTCTCTTTGCCTGTAGCCATGCCGGGCTTGTAGAAGACGGCTGGTACTACTTTCAATCGATGAAGAAACTTTTTGGGATCAATCCAGGAAGAGAGCATTATGGTTGCATTATTGACTTGCTTGGAAGGGCTGGGAAGCTTGATCAGGCAATCAAGTTAATTCATCAAATGGAATGTGAACCCGATGCTGTGACATGGAGAACTTTGCTTGGTGCATGCAGGGTTCACCGGAACGTGGATCTAGCTATACATGCTGCCAAACAAATTCTGAAACTGGATCCTGAAGATGCAGGAACCTATATACTGTTATCTAATATATATGCAAATTCTCAAAGGTGGGATGATGTTACAGAAGTCAGGAGGACCATGAAAGCTAGAGGAATCAGAAAAGAACCAGGGTGTAGCTGGATTGAAGTCAGCAAAAAGATACATGCTTTTATTTTAGGAGATAACTCGCATCCACAAACAGATGAGATCAACAAGCAGCTGAACCAGTTGATTCATAGATTGATGGGAGTGGGTTATGTCCCAGACACGAATTTTGTCTTGCAAGATCTTGAGGGTGAGCAGAGGGAAGACTCACTTCGATACCACAGTGAGAAACTGGCAATTGTCTTTGGTATGATGAGCTTGTCAAGGGAGAAGACGATCAGGATCAAGAAAAACATTAGGATTTGCGGAGACTGTCATATTTTCGCAAAACTCATAACGAAGATCGAACAACGAACTATAGTGATTAGAGATCCCATTCGGTACCATCATTTTCTAGATGGAGTATGCTCTTGTGGGGATTATTGGTAGAAGACGACGAAGAGTGCGTAAGCTCATGCTACTTGCATTTGCCAAGTATCAATAGAAGCAATGAAAGAAACCAGAAAAATGCTGAACTCTCAGGCAAACTAGAGAACGAGACAGTCAAAAGCTGTAAAATGACCTTGGATCTTAAAATTGAGAGGCAATAAACAGCACAAAGATACGATCATTAGACTGTGATAACAAGCAATTAGATGTACAACAATTAATTTGGTTAATTGAGTGTAGAATGATTTGTTTCAAGGTGCATATGTTGTTCAATCAATGAAAAGAATGCTAAATGCGGTTTTGCTCCATTTATCAAACATTCAGCAAGTAATGCTATCAATCAGTCTTTTGGAGCATACATAGTAGTCAAACGTCCTACTGCCCTGCTTATTATTATTATTATTATTTTGACATGTTCGCATAAGGGGAGGGGTAGAGATTTGAACTAGTGACCTTCACTTTATAAAGCGTAGACGCCAACCAATTGAGCTACCTTTTGGGGACTGTTGCCCTGCTTATTGATACATCACTATTATACAATAATGAGACTGAAACTGATATCAGGCACGTTTGACTTGAGATTGAGAGTATCGGCCCTGCTCCCTTATAACTCATCTCTGGAGCCCTCCTTTCTTGTATGTTCAACATAAGATGCATAAGCTTTGATTATTGACACATAGACATCAATTCCTTTCAAGTACTCATCTTGGTTTAGAAACTGCAACAGGATGGAAAATGCGATAGTCATCAGTTGCATGTTGAAAGATTAAGGAACCAAGCTTAAATATGTAATCTAGGTTAGTGATAAGAAAAGCTCATAAGCATGATGCGCTTGGCTTCTGATTTGGTTCAAAACTAAACAAACAACTCTCGAACATTCAGAAATTGTGATGCAGCAAGCATTACAATTGTTGCTGGAACTGAAACCAGTCCTTGGCAGGTCAAAAGTCATACAGAAAAGAATTAATTAAATAAAACCAATCTCTGATGTCCAATTAATAAATGAGTCAAAGAGTGAAAATCCAGGGAAATCTTATTCGTCTTCCTTGATAAAGAGTGTAATTGATGTGTCTGATATCTTTTGAGTATCTAAAAAGAGAGGAGTCTGATCTCCAGAGTTGTTCTTTAAGTCTAGAGATCACGAGGCTGTTCCTAGAATATTAAGTCTGCTTTGAGCTTCTGTATAAAAAGGCTGACACCCCATTCCTTAGAGGGTGTCTATTGAGTAAGAACCTGGCTGTATCATTGGACAGCAAGCTCTTATATCAAGAGTTGGAACCTCTTTTCATTGTTCTCTCAATTTCTGCCAATACATTAGATTTCTTTTGTCACTGGTGTTGAGAGTTTGTTGGGTTTTCTGATAAAACTTTAAATCTGCAGCCTGGGGCCAACATCAACTTGACTTAGTTCAGATTATGCAGCCTCACATGTGGATTGCTCACACACACAAAACAATGTTCATATGATCTCACAATAGATTTTAACTCATGGCCCATGTAAACATGCGGTAAACAGTATATATTCATAACCAACAAGCATGTTGAATAAGACAGTCACCTCATTATGATCATGGAGGAGAATAGGAGTGTTTGCCATAGGAGAGAAGCCGATTGCTGGCAAGCCAAGTTCGCGGTAGTAGCGAGCATCTGTTGCGGCGGGAAAGATTTCTGGCTTACCAAGTTTGCCATTAGCTTTTCTGACAGCTTCATTTAGTAAGGTCCACCAGGGGTTAGAACTGTCAGTCGCGGTGAGCATTGGCTTCCCAAACTTATCACGCACAGAAGCCTTCTGCTTAAACTGCCCAAGCTACAAACAATTAGAGAAAGTGACAACAGGGAGAAATAATCATACCACAGCAACAACAATAAAGGAACATTTTTTGTCCCCAAAGAGAACCCAGATTCCTAAAGTGTTGACCCTCTGTTATCATGTTGATCTCAATAGGACCATGATTCTGCTCTGAACAAATGAAGTAAAAGAACTTCCCACAATCATGATAGTCCGTACTTCCAGACACAATCCTTTCAACAAATGTAGGCATGTTAAAGTGGACCTGATGGAGCCATCTCTAAACAAATTTTATTCTATACCGCACACATATACAGAATGCAGTTCAACATCTACAGAACAACCAATAAAAAGCACCAGTGACAGCATCAAATTCAAGGCAATGGCTGCATGTGTTCCACCCATATTCCAGGGGTAACTAGAGTGGCCTTGTCCTTGTTTGATTGAAGAATCAAGCATCCACCATGGTCTGAAGATTATCCTCTTTCACAATTCACACCATTTTTGTCTTAAGTAGATTCTACCACATATTGCATGCTAACTATCCCTAATCCTGATTTTACAGAGTACATATCCGCCTTCTACAGTTTTTAAGCACACTCTTAAAAGCTTTGTGGTTTCCCACAATTTTATACAGAAATTTTTGAAGCTTGACAGCAATAACCAAGAAAAGGTCTCTTCCTTGTTATGCTAATACAGTTCAGAAAAAGTGAATCATTACCTCAAATGTCATATTACGTGAAGCAGGTGCCCATTCTTCAGTGATCCGTCTCTCCAGAGATTCTGGATCGGCAGTTGGTGGCACTCGAATATCAAAACCTGCTTGTGCTTCAGATGGCTGCACATTCATGACGAAACCCTGATACACAAGAAGGGAGAAACTTACATCTTTTAAATTGCCAAGAACATATATCATTGTGATAATGGGAAGAGAGTAAGAGATAACAAGTACGTCTAACCACCATTCTTTAATCGGTAACTTATGCATGCTTTCAGTGAGCCTCAATGTTCTTATGGGAGGGAGAAAGCGCTATCTGAGCTAGAGTTCATTGGCCACTATTCTAAACCTTCTACATAAAAGATAGAGTAATGCTACTTAGTAGATACGATTGCCATATAACTACGATAACATGACAGTTAAAATCAGCCTTTAGATCAACACGGACTTGTAAAACAGATAATTAAGGGCCAATTTTTACTACCATGTCGTCCTAGTGTATAGGAGTCTACAAAATAGCATTTCTCAAAAGATAATTCTAACAATAAATTTTGTAAATTTGTGAGATTTAGGTGCTTGTCAAATGAGGATTAAGGGTACATTTGGTAAGCGGAATGACTATTCCTCTAGAAAAAAGTAATAGCTTTTATTAAGAATGAAAGAAGATGGAATAAAATGGCATTGATGTTAAAGTATACATATACTCTTAACACTTGAAATAGCCATTCATATGGCCCATAATGGAAAGACTATTCCTTAAATTCAGGAATAGCTATCCCTCTCAATTATTCCAAGACTAATTCATTCCACCTTCTTTCATTTCCAATAAAATCTATCTATTTTTTTCTAATGGAATAGCTATTCTGCATACCAAACGTAACCTAAGCCTAATGTCTCGAGGCCTAGATCTCATCATGGGCATGTCTTTTCTAAAGCCTCGCACTTATACTTTAAGGTTTTCTTGTAAGAGCATTATTAGCGGTCTCACCAAATTTTACTCATTAAAATAATTAAAAGTACACTTTTCTCTATTTTAACTATTTATTTTAAAAGCATCTCTAACGGCTTTACTATTTTAACAATCTATTTTCACTATTCTATTTAAATATATTTTTTTTAACTACAAAAGGAGGAGAGAGAAACAAAAAAGAAAAAGGGAAACATAAACCTTTTTTTTTATTCATTTGGTGAGTGAATAGTACTCATTATTATTTTTTTTTTTGGGGCAAATTGATGAGGCTAAAAAAAGAAGGTTTCAAGGCTTTTTAACCAAATTGACTTACCAAAATAACCAAAAATAAAAAATAAAAAAGTTTTTGTGGGACTGCAAATAGTGCTCAAAATTGTACTGGTTTTTGTAACACCTCCATAATATATGTCTCCCAACTCACCAATTGTACTGGTCTGTTGGACTTTATAGTTTAGACCTCTAATGATTGGCGTAACTTCCAAGTCACCGAATCCCAGCAAATTTTCTGTCAGGACCTCCCCAAACAGATGGCGAAATCTCCTCTTTGCTGCCAAAATTTGCCAGACAACAAAATTGCAGGATCTCTATACTATACTTAACCTAAAATGACACCCAATCCATCAACAAAAAAGCTCCAAAATTGAGTCTAACTTACAGTTGGAGTCGGCGTGCCCGCCTTCAAGAACACCATATTCACCGAAACAACCTCGCCCTCAGCCTTTAAACCTGCCTTCACCAAATCCAACTGCGAAGCTCGAAACCTCCTCACACTCTCAATGCTTTTCAACAGATTCTCCATGGCAGAATTGTCATACAACCTCGACCCATGGCCTGGCTGCCCAGTAGCCTTAATCACCAGCCACCACGGACCCCTTTCCGCATAAAACGCCCTGTACTTCTCACTAGTCGAAGCCAACCCTGTTCCCAAAATTACTCAAATACCTAAAAACAGAGTGCAACAAATTACCTTAAACAATACTAAATAGTGCTAAAAATCAGTTACCTTCGTCGAGTAAAATGCCCACATTCAGACTCTTGAAAACATCGGAATCCACGAACTTCCCGGCACCATCGTGGCCGCCAATCTCCTCGTCCGGCACAAAGGACAGGTAGACAGAGCGAAGGGGCTGGAACCCAGAAGCCTTCAACTTGCGAATGGCCTCGAGGTACTGGATGCCAACGCACTTCATGTCCTGGGACCCTCTGGCGTAGATGTTGCCGTGCTGGTCGAGGTGGGCACTGAAGGGATGGTGCGACCACTTGTCGTGCTCGGCGGCAACAACGTCGGTGTGGGAGTTGAGAAGGATTGTGGGGAGGCTGGGATCGGAGCCGGGCCATTTGAGGAGGATCAGAGGCTTGCCCTCCACGAACTCCAGGGTCTGCGCCTCAAGCGCGATGGACTTGGCTTGGGAGAGGATGAAATCGGCCGATTCAGCGTACTGGGGGCTCGGCTGGGCTGTGTTGATTTGGAGGTACTCTTGAAATCTTGATATAATTGACGACGACGACGATGATGCTGTTGATGATGATGATGAGAGGAACAATAATAGTAGAGAAATGAAGTAGAGGATAGTTCTGCAACTGAGCTCCATTGGTTCTTTTGCTCTGTTTTCTCTGTTTCAATTAAGGAGGATGAGACGTATGACTTTTTTTTTATTTCTTATTTTTTATGACTTTCTAGGTGATGCTTAAGAACACTATCCGAGAATAAAACTAAAAAAACTGAACATATTTCAAAAAAAAAAAAAAACTTAATTATAAGATTTTACATTTCGAGTAATCGAATTAATTCGATTACTCGAAATGTAAAATCTTATAATTAAGTTTTTTTTTTATTTTTTGAGTAAAGTACACTTAACTCTCTCAAGCTATCAATTATGACAATTTACCCCAAACTACCAAAATAATGATAATGTACTTTTCAATACTAACAAAATGATGAAATTACACCTCTAGAATTTTCAATAAGATAAAAATACCCTTAAAATTTAAAAATAAATAAATAAATTTTAGTATTTTTGTTTTTATTTTAGTAAGGGTAATTTCGTCATTTTGTTAAAATCGAAGATACATTATCATTGTTTTGGTAGTTTAGAGAGTAGATTATCATTGGAGTGGTAGTTTGAAGGGATTAAGTGTTATCTTTTTCTTTTTTCTTTTTTTTCATTCAAGGAAAGGGAAGAGAAAGAGAAGCGTTTAACTATTTAAATATAATGATGGATTTCTTTATGGAATCTCAATCATAAAGAAAAATCGTTGGCTAATAATTTATCGGAACCAAAAATTGAATCAACACATTGTATGGCTTAATCTAAGGAAGGCAATTTACTAATTAAAACCGATCATTTTCAATAAACTATCTAAATTGAAGGATTTAGGTTTAGCTGACAAACAAAAACCAATTATATACTCAAACAGTTGGCTCTTCAAGTGAGTATTAGTCAAATGGTGGCTATTCTTATCCATCTAGCCACATGTCACACATATTACCTACGCCCTCATATATGTCACTAATATTTACTATGATAAACATTTAAATATTATTTAGACATTAAAAAAAGTATTATTTAAACATTATCTTAACATATGGGAGCATTCCTATTGAGCTCTTTATTTTTAAAATTATCACAAAACTCACAAAAAGCGCTATTTAACAAACTTTCAACTCAATGTTAAATTTAACTCATGTCGGCGATGCTCTCCCAATCTAAAGAGCTCAAAAGCGAAAGTCATTTGTTTTTAAATGTTATAGTTAAATACTTTATTAGTACTTAGGTTTATAGATTTTTATTTTTTTTCCACCTAGGGTCAAATTCTATTATAAATAGTACATGACTTATGGGAAAAAACCAACTTAGTACTTCCGTTAGGATTTGTCACACGTGTCATCACATAAAAATGACGTGTCCTAAAAATTAAAAATAATTGAAATAAATAAATAAATAAACCTTCAAAAACAAAATTGAAAAAATCATGGGGTGGTGGCCATCCCATTTTGGCCAATGGGGGTGGCCCGCCACCCCCATTTTGGTCATTGGGGGTGGCTTCAGCCACACCCCCTGCGGCCGGCCTAGGAGTTGCTGAAGCCACTCCATGAATTTTTCAATTTTTTTTTTTTTTGAAAGTTTTGTTTTTTTTATTATTAATTATTTTTTAAGACACGTAGCATTCCTATGTGACGACACGTGGCATTCTGTTAGTTTGGGCAAACAGAACCTAACAGAGGTACTAAGTTGATCCTTCCCGTAAGTCAGTTAACATCTATGATATGATTTGAACCCCAGGTGGGAAAAAATAAAAATCTGTAAACTTAGGTACTAATAAAGTATTTAACCCTAAATATTATTTGGTTCAATTGGCACAAGACATTTTGTTGTTTTCACAATTCTTTTGAATTGAAGAATGGAAAAAATGACTGAAATAAAAAAATACATATGAAATATCTCTTCATGCTTGCAAAGTAGCCTACAACCGTCCTCACTTTTCTAATTTGAGTGAATTTTTGAACTTGTGTTATTTTTTTTCTCCCTAATTTGGAAGGGGCGGAAATTTCTTTTAACCTATTCTAATAAGTGCCAAGTGTCATCTCTCACATGTTTTCTTTAATATTTTAAGAGTCATTTATTGCTATTTCACTAATCTAACAACCTAAACATTAATTTTTAAAAAATCCAAAAGGTTAAAGGCAGTTTGGATAAAATTTGTGTCCATTTGAAAATTACTTCTTAAGAAAAAAAGGGGGTAAACTTTCCTAAACAACGTATTTACATCAACTAAATCTAATAAATTCACACTATTCATGTACTTTGAACAAAAACCAAAATCCTACAACTTTAGCCCTCTCACTTGTAAATTCATTACAACCTCAAATAAATGTATCTTCAAATCTTTCTCTACACCTCTAGTTAAGAAATTTTGTGACCATTGTGGAATAACGTTGTATCAATTAATTTAATACCCGATCTTAATGCTTTTGATTAGTGGATCAACATTCTTTAATATTTTTAAAGATATTACTTTAAAATAATAATTATAATTTTTTTTTAAAAAAAATAATAGAGTATAATATATCGTTTAAAGTGATTTAACCATAAAAAATTAAAAATGTGGAACAAAAATGTCAAAAAAAAATAAGGAGGGAAAAGGAGAGACCTTGGGTTTCCTTGATCCAGCCACTACCTGACACGTACGCCAAAAAGGCACCGCTTTGAAACAAAATAACAAGTAGGCTCAAATTTGCCTCGCTAGATTGCTCTGCTCTTTGTTTCCTTTCTGAGTCCTACGCACCAGAAAATACAAAATCTCCTCCTTCTCCTTCTTCTTCTTCTTCTTCTTCTTCGTCTGCTTCTTCGTCTTCTTCTTCAATGGAGGAAGTTCGGTGTGCAATGGTGGGAGGCCCATTCAAAGTGGAGAAGGCATTAAGACACATGTCAAAGAAGCTTGCGCTGTGGTTCACGCGGACGTTCAAGCCCATCGTGACACACGACGAGCTGGAGCCTATCATGGCCACGCTGGGCTTCGTGGGCCTTCCTCCCTCCAGCAACGTCGCCCTTCCCTGGAAGGAGTACACCTACCCCGCCGGAGGTTCGCAGAGAAACCCCGACGTGCCGCTGCCAAGGCCCAGGCTGCCTTACCCGAGGATCGACGGCCTCCACGTCTACACCTACCGAGCCTTCCTCGACTCCCTCAACTTCTACCTCCACTTGCCAGACATCTCCGATCTCTTCCACATCAGGTACTCCTCTTCCAAATATGAAATATCTAATACGGCAGTCGTACAGCTATTATGTACGACTCCCATCCATTTTGTCCTAAAAAAAAATTAAAAAAAAGCTAAAATATCTTTTCGATTTTATAAATTCTGTGATAATGAATTTTTAAATTTTAAATCAATCAGTATTTTCTTTTCTAAAGTGTGGTTTTTGCCATGCATCTTGCATATTGAATTATATGAGACAATGTTATATAGGTCTCTATTTAAAAAGAGATAATATTAATGAGTAGAAAACAATCAAACTTAGAATAACTAAAAAAAGAGAATAAACCCTAGAAGGAAACATAATATTAGAAAACACAAAATATTCTAATAATAACAAAAGTGATGGTAGGGTTGTATATCACCCTATTTTCCGCCTCTGCATCCGCTCTCAATGGAGGGCGGATTTGAGTAATCATCTATTTGTAACCGCCCACATGTGACGACGAAGGCCGAAGGGGTTCTAAAGGGATTTTAGGAGCAACGAAAAAAGGCACATTCATGACACATCCCACCCCTTATTTTACATATTCATTTTTATTATTCTATTTAAATATTATTTTTCAAGTATTTATTTATTTATCTATTTTACCATAGTAGCTATCTGATTTTACATACGGATTAGTTAAAATAACTTTGAAGTAGCCGGGTTGGGATGTTGTAACATTTGTTTCTCCTTTCCATAGGGGTGTTCAAATGGGGTGGTATTACCGCTCTGCCAACTGCTAACCACTTATAACCACTAACCTCTTTGGTAGGCGGTTCAAAAAAATTGCTAACCGCCTAGGGCGGTTGTAGTTAGCAGTTTTAGGAGTAGGAAAAAGCGGTTAATAACTGTCTTACCAATCGCTAACCACTTGGTAGATGGTTATAAAAACTACTAACCGCCTAGGACGGTTGCGGTTAACAGTTTTAGGAGTAGGGAAAAGCGGTTAATAACCGCTTACCCTTATATATATATATATATATATATATATATATATAATATAACATCCAAAACGACGCCATTTTGCCATTTTGGCCATGTATGATTGTATGTATATGAAATATAATGTGGTATGTGATGTTTTAGGCTAAACCTTATTCAAAAACATTGCCTGATCCAAAAAATAGCATGTTCGTTTCATCTTTTTGGGAACACTTTGGCTAAAAACGTTTGCGGTTATAGCCAATAACTGCTAACCGTAACTGCTTGTGCAGCCCTACTTTTACATTTGAGTTGTCTCTTTTTAAATGTTTTGTGTTTGTCTTTTTTTTTTTTTTTTTGGTAACATGAAATTTGTTATTTTATTTTTAAATTAGTAAGGTAGCTAAGCTCTATTAATGTGATTTTGGAAAGTTTTTTTTTTTTTTTTAATGTTATGATATGATATAAAGGTGAAAATTGTTTTGTAGAAGAGTTTTGCATTTGCCTAAACAATTTTCATATATATATTTTAAAATTTGGAATAGGGGAATGCCATTACATCAAATACATGATCGAAGGAGGAAGTGGCGCGAAATGGCATACGTTGCCTACATATATGTTTTCAGAGATGGAACACTAGATCAAGCGGTGTACAATCTATATCATCACGGCGGTCATAGCAGTACAATAAGGGCAACAACACCCCACCCACCTCCATTGTCTCCTCTTTAAAAGACATTAGTATGAATTATGATTGTTATCGGGGTTGAAAAAAGTACAAGCAAAACGACAATTTTTTTTTTTTTTTTTTAACAGATTTGGGGAAATTGTCTCAAAATTTTCTGAATTTTGCCCTCGATGAAATTTTAATTTTGACAATTAAGTTTTGGCCTTAAGACAAATAACTTCTTCAGTCACATTTCTCATCTTGCTTTTAACGGAAGACTTGTCAACTGTCGTATTGTCTGTTTGTGTTAAGAATATTACTTGTTATTTACTATTAGTCTACTAGGTTTACCTTTTCTTATTCTACTAGGTTTACCTTTCCTTATTCTACTAGGTTTACCTTTCCTTAGTCTATTAGGTTACTAGCCTCTCTATAAATAGAGGTCTCTGTATTCATTATTATTATAAGA